>NC_138304.1:8057500-8175000 GCF_965601325.2 Salmo salar
CATTCAAACAGTTTTAGAAACTTTAGAGTGTTTTCTATCCAAATCTACTAATTATATGCATATTCTAGTTACTGGGCAGGAGTAGTAACCAGATTAAATCGGGTACGTTTTTTATCCGGCCGTGCAAATACTGCCCCCTATCCCCAACAGGTTAAATGTTTATGGTTCACTGAACAAGCATGGGAAACAGTGTTTAAACCCTTTGCAATGAAGATCTGTGAAGTTGTTTGTATTTTTACGAATTATCCTTGAAAAACAGGGTCCTGAAAAAGGGGCGATTCTTTTTTGGCTGAGTTTATTTGTTCATCTTATTCAGCTCTTATTCTTATTTAAACTCTAATGAAACCATCACTATATTCTAGTCCAAGAGGTGCACATTCTTGTTTTAGCCCTGTACCAACACACCTGATTTAACTAATCAAAGGCTTGGCAATTAGTTTAATTGTCTGTTAGTTCAGGGCTAGAACAAACACAAAGGTCATGGTTCACCATGTCATTTGTCTCCGTCTTTCCGTGTCCAGGTCCATCTTGGCTCAGGCGACCCTTACACCCCCGGGTTCCCCTCCTTCAACCACACCCAGTTTCCCCCTGTCCAGTCCTCAGGCCTCCCCAGCATCCAGGCCCAGACCATCACCGCCGACTATCATGAAGTAGGTTTTCATCAACTTATCCAAGCTCTACGTGTAGTAGAAGTTGGACCTTAGACACAGATCTAGGATCTGCATACCATTCCTAACCATAACCATTTAAGGTTTAAAATGTAAAAACTGACCTTAGATCAGTGCCTAACATTTTTCCACAAAATCTTTGTCTCAACTCAGCGGGATGGGAGGGCAAAGCGCCCCTAGAGGTTGGTCAGGTGTAGGCAAAGTGGGAGACGATGACGATATGGCCACATTAAGGTAAATAAAATGTGATTGACCCCAACTTTAGAGGCTAACTGCTATTGCTTAGCATCACAAAGCCCATTGGCAAATACTATAATATCAAATGTCCTTTTACATTTCATTTACACCCTTTACATGTGCTGTGTCTTTGCCTTCCTTGCTCTAGATTGTTATTTGGTTATCGGTGCCCAAAGGGATTCATGGGGGCCAGGCTTTGCCAGCTCCACCGTGGGCACCAGTGTGTTGGTGGAGGTGGCCCGTGCAATCTCAGACATGGTGAAAAATGGTGGGTGATGATACCAGGCCGAACCATAGAAAAGTCATAGAATAGACATAATGGATACGGGTCCCTCGGGGTTCCAGTTGGCAACCATTTAGTAATATTTTGTGACCCTTTGACTTCGCTGTGTGAGTAAAAAATGTGCGTGAAATGCATATCGGCCATCAGTGCACTTCTCATTGGGAAGTATTGAACATAGTATGAAATCATTAAATGTATTGAGCTCATTAGACAATTAATTAATTTGCCCAAATTTATAAAAAGACATGAACAGAATGCATCCGTGATTTGTATTTCCTGCAACTTTCTGAAGAGGCATCAACATGGAATGCCCCTGTCTGTGTGTGTATGGTACGCTTGTTTGTCTACCATTGTAGCTGTTCGTGTTAGTTGATTTTATAGAGCCCTAGAATTTCCACTTCCTCAGGTGGGGAATTAGCACCAATTCAATTAGGCCTGTGTAAGATTAGTGGACCTAAAGATGAAGGCAAATTCATCTCTATTGAATAAAAAAAAAGTCTGGAGCCCTATTTTGACAGTAAAATATAACAATAAGGGCCTAATTGTCATGAATTTTGGGTTGGCAATCATTGGATTAGGTTGCATATCAAAAATCTTGAATCATGCATTCCTTCTTGGACATGTTAGATGAAAAAACGTATTTATTGAATACCATCTCAGTAGTCTATTACAGTTCTTAAGTTATTGTCTTTATAAGTAAGATTATATTAAGAAAATATATTGTGTTACGTTGCGATTAAATTATTTAGTCTGGAATCCCCGGTCTCTAATCTACTATACTATTTTGGCCTTAAATATCAATTCTCTGAAATGTGTTCATCGAGTGTCTGGGGTTAATTCTAATGTATTCAATAAATCTCAAGGAGTATTTCTGTCATTTGTGGTCAATAAAGACTCATTTTAGGTGACTGTGGGGTTTTGTTCACATTAACTGGGCACATTACAGGAGAAGTCTAAAGATTTAAAAAGTGGCCTATAGATCTCTTTTATCTGCCATTTACATGTACCAGGAATTTGACCTGGTGAAGTGGTGCTGACATTGTCTTACAATTAACAATACACAGACAGAAGAATGTCCACATACTCTGCATACAGTACAGATATAGTAATACAAAAAAAGAATGGTTACACATTATAAATAACATATCCCCATAGCCTGTAAGGAGGCAACCAACTGTGAATGATGATAAAATGAGGTTTATCCTATGATTCCTGTCTGTTTCCTTATGACAGATGGCTTTAAGCCCAGGAGGAGCATTGTGTTTGCCAGCTGGAGTGATGGAGAGTATGGGAGTGTTGGTGCCCCCGAGTGATTGGAAGTAAGAACAGCACACTTGATATTAATGCAAACCATAGACCAATTTTTTTTTTTTTTACTTGGATACTCTGTCTCAACTCCTTTCTGTTTTTAGGGTTATTTGTTTAATCTAAACATGAAAGCCTTCTCTTACATCAACCTGGATGGAGTTGTAATGGTTGTGTATGGTGTATTTTATTTATGTATACAGAATGCATTGTTTGGTTTGGAGGAAAAAGGAGGAGGCTTGCAAGTCAAAGAACACCATCCCAACCATGAAGCACGGGGGTGGCAGCATTATGTTGTGGGGATGCTTTGCTGCAGGAGGGACTGGGGCACTTCACAAAATAGATGCCATCATGAGGATCAAGATAATGTGGATATATTGAAGCAACATCTCAAGACATCAGTCAGAAAGTTAAAGCTTGGTTGCAAATGGGTCTTCCAAATGGACAATGACCCCAAGCATACTTCCAAAGTTGTGGCAAAATGGCTTAAGGACAACAAAGTCAAGGTATTGGAATGGTCATCACAAAGCCCTGAACTCAATCCTATAGAACATTTGTGGGCAGAACTGAAAAAGCATGTGCAAGCAAGGAGGCTTACAAACCTGACTCAGTTACACCAGCTCTGTCAGGAGGAATGGGACAACATTCACCCAACTTATTGTGGGAAGCTTGTGGAAGGCCACCCAAAACGTTTGACCCAAGTTAAACAATTTAAAGGCAACTCTACCAAATACTAATTGAGTGCATGTAAACTTCTGACTTCAACTGTAGATGCCTTTGAAAGGGGTATGGTAGTAGGTGGCAGGCGCCCCAATTTATGTCAAGAAGTCGAACGCTGCTGGGTTTTTCATGCGCAACAGTTTACCGTGTGTATCAAGAATTGTGTATTATCATGGTGAAACATGAGATGGCGGCGGCTGAATGGCACAACAATGGGCCTCCGGATCTCATCTTGGTGTCTCTGTACATTCAAATTGCTATCGATAAGATGCAATTGTGTTCATTGTTCATAGCCACCATGGGGCGCTCTGTTCACGTTTACAACAGCAAACTGCTCACCCACACGACGCCATACACAATGTCTGCCATCTGCCCAGGACAGTTGAAACCGTGATTCATCTTTGAAGAGCACACTTCTCCAACGTGCCAGTGGCCATCGAAGGTGAGCATTTTCCCAATGAAGTCGGTCATGACACCAAACTTTGGTCAGGTCAAGACCCTGGTGAGGACGACGAGCACGCAGATGAGCTTCCCTGAGACTGTTTCTGACGACATTTTGTGCAGAAATTATTTGGTTGTGCAAACCCACAGTTTCATTCGCTGTCCGGATGGCTGGTCTCAGATGATCCCGCAGGTGAAGAAGCCAGATGTGGAGGTCCTGGAGTGGTGTGGTTACACGTGGTCTGCGGTTTTGAGGCCTGTTGGCTGTGGTGGCAAATTCTCCAAAATGACATTGGAGGCGGCTTATGGTAGAGAAATTAACATTCAATTCTCTGGCAACAGCTCTGTTGGACATTCCTGCAGTCAGCATGCCAATTGCACGCTTCCTCAACTTGAGATATCTGTGGCGTTGTGTGACAAAACTGCACATTTCAGTGGCCTTTTATTGTCTCCAGCACATGGTGCACCTGTATAATGCTTATGCTGTTTAATCAGCATCTTGATATGCCGCACTTTTTATTCAGTGTGTATAACATTTAGCAAAGCGACTTAGTCATGCATGCATACATTTTTAAGTATGGTACATGTAATTGTTGACATTCTTTACCCTTATCCTTATTTTACTGTGTCTCAGGGCGAGGAATACCCATATATCGGGACACTGCAGGATACACGCAAAAATCTGTACGGAGCCACGTCCAACCAGGTGGCCAAGCTCGCTGTGTCTACGGGGCAGATCGCTGGGCAAATGGCCCTGCGGCTGGTCCACGACCACCTGCTGCGCCTGGACTTGGAGAAGTACAACTTCCAGATCCAAAGCCATGTGGCCAACATTAAGCGAAAGGTCAACACCATGCAGAGGGTAAGTCGAGGCCTAAATGCTTCATTTCAGCACAGCACAATCCAGTGGCTTGGATGGTGGGAAAGGATATGTTCGCTGTCTGGTAGCTAGATGTTAAGAAACCGTACAGGTATAGAAACGTGAACTTGGTGATTTTGGTGAAGCCATTGGAGAATTAACAATAAAATATTGTTTAGTCTGCCTGCCTGTGATTTTGTTTTATTCTGTATTGTTTATTTCCTCCACATTTTTTTGTTTTATCAGCATTTCTGTTGACGCCTCTGCTCAATTATTTTGATCTTGATTGTTGTTGACCCCAGTTGCAGCCCGAGATGTTGCCCAAGGCCCTGACTGTCCAGTGGCTGATGTCCGCATCTGGCTCCTACAACCAAGTCTCCCGCAGCCTGACCGATGCCATCCAGAACAGCGACCTGTAGGATGTGGCGATGTGCCGCTGCATCAACGACCGTATCATGAGGGTGAATGCCTGTCCTCTCATTCCTCAAAACCTCAAGTGTTGTCTGGTCATTTGAGGATCTCTTTTGATGGAATTTGACCATGTAAAGTCACATGATTTTGAATTTCAAGTAATTATGACACCAATAGGAAGATAAGCCACTTCATTTGAGAATTACCAAGATTCTACATTACAGCTCGACAGTGCCTGCGCACATGGATCATTGTGAAACCTTGGGTGGAGGACGATACTGAAACCTTTACTTACTTACCTGTTTTCTCTACATCACTTCCTCCTTTAGGTGGAGAGGGACTTCCTGACCCCATACGTGTCTCCCAGGGAGACTCCGTTCCGCCACATCCTGGTGGGCTCAGGCTCCCACACCCTGAAGGCTCTGTCGGACCACCTGGACGCCCTGCAGAGCAACCACCCAGAAGCCGACCTTGATCTGTTCCGGAATCAGTTTGCCTTGGCAACCTGGACCATCCAGGGCTGTGCCAACTCACTGGTGGGGAACGTCTGGTCCATTTAACGAGATCATAGCCTGTCTTGACATTTATTGTCCCATTAAACAAAACACCCAAGTTAGTAATATAGCCATAGGTCAGAGCACCATCAGAGGTTCACCCATTCAGGAAAATTAAGTAGAGGAAATCTACTTATCTACAAAATCTACGTATTGAAATCCATAACACAAAACCTCCCCTTTTTTCGATAATTCAACTGCCTAAATTGAATTTGTGTTTGAGAAATATAAGTGAAAAGCCATTGTTACTCTTGCGGAAAAAAAAGCTTTCCTGAAGTGCATTCACAATGACGTGTGATTAACGACACATTTGTACATTGGTGTTTAAAACAATTGACAAATTGCCTACTTATGTCAAATATCTTAGCATGGTAAAACAGAACATTTTGAATGTAGTGAAACTGATGATGCAGTTTTAGCCCAATATATAATATCACAAACACAAGTGTGTGTGTGTGTGTGTGTGTGTGTGTGTGTGTGTGTGTGTGTGTGTGTGATCGATCTGAGGCACTTTGTGAATACAACAAAAAGGTAATTTCTGTGTTATTACCTACCATGAACACAATCACAGTCAGACTGCTGTTATTTCGACACTGTTGTTACTTTACATTTGATTAAACCTGGGCTGTTGTAGAGAGATCTCATTGGCAGAAAAATGTGTAGACCAAGGCTGAGAGATGTTGACAAAGGGGATAAAACTTACATTCAGTTCAGAAGGTAAGACAGAATTGAACCTAACCTAGTCAATGATGTTCAGTTGTCCTTAGACCAAGGGCTATAGCCCTTGTTTTATACGCTTCAAGCAACATCCTCACACCACATTTGTGAGCTCTCAGAATGGCCTGCTTACATAAATACAATAGCTTAAACCTGGGGGAGATAAAGGGTCTTCACCACATGGCACTGAAAATGTCTATTTCCTTCTTTATTTTTCAGTGACAGGGTTCACTATAGATCGTTTTTAACGCCTTATTTTATTTGTATTATCGGGAGCAGTGCCTTCCATAATTATGACAGTTATACTGTCATTTTTTTAAAATGTTACCTTTATTTAACTAGACAAGTCAATTAAGAACAAATTATTATTTTCAATGACGGCCTAGGAACAGTGGGTTAACTGCCTTGTTCAGGGGCAGAATGGCAGATGACAATGCAGCATCTGCTATGGCAGTGTACCTGTCAGACCGACCAACTCATACTAGAGACCAGCCCATACCGCAATCCATTCACTCAATTATTTTACAAACGACTGCAGATCCTGCGAGGTAGCCGTTATTATTTTACCCATTTTTCCCCCCAATTTCGTAATATCCAATTGTCTCATCGCTGCAACTCCCCAACGGAGTCGAGACGTGTCCTCAGACGTGTCCTCAGAAACATGACTCGTCAAGAAGCGCTGCTTCTTAACACACCTCTCGCTTAACTCGGAAGTCAGCTGTACCAATGTGTCGGAGGAAACACCGTTTGACTGATGACCGATGTAAGCTTGCAGGCGCCCGGCCTGCCACAAGGAGCGCGATGAGACAAGGAATCCCCAACCGGCCATCCCTTCCCCAAACCCGGGCGGTGCTGGGCCAATGTGCACCACCCTTATGGGATTCCCGGCCACAGATCAAACCCCAGGCTGTAGTGGCGCCTCAGCACTGTAATGCAGAGACTTACACTGCAGCACCAGTCAGGAGGCCGTCAGCCGTTCATTTATTCTGAATCGACACCTCAAAGTGACGTTCAACAGACGTTTGTTGTGTAATTGCGTTTAGGTGAACACTCAAGGCGGTCTCTAGTACGGGTCTCTTGGTGTACAGTATGTACACTTTCTAATCCTGAAACATTATCGGGAGCAGTGTCTTCCATAATGTGGTATATAATGTTGTCTGCATCTACAAACCTCTTGCGGCGCTTGACGTTCCCTATCATGTCATCGCAACCCCTATAACCGTGACACTGTAGTGAGCTAGCATCTGATTTCTACCAAGTGCTGTTCTCTTGTTGATCAGTTTCATAAAGAACTGATTTAGTAGTGCAAATGTTAAAGCCGAGACTGTGTGTAATCGATGTGGTCAAAGCAGTTTGTTTCCACAAAATATTTAAGACCTAAATGTGGATCTTATTTCCTGATGATTCTGTTCGTATGAAATTGTCAGTTATACTTAACGTAGACTGCAGGTATAATGTTTTATTACCTTTAAAGCATGTATGTGCCATTGTCTTATTTTAAGGCTAATAATGTTATATTTCTATGTAAGTAATGTTTATTAACTGTCTGTTTATTTAGTCCGAATCATTACGAGATAAGACATTATAGGGGGTCATAAATGCTTATGACAAGTCTTACAATGCATTATAATTGCATTATACCTGCAGGTTGAGTAAAGTGTAAGCAAGTTACCTTTTTTTCGGTTGCTGTACGTTCTGTTTTCTTTAGGGGCTAAGGTAATCTATCTGCACCTTGTTATTTTGCGAATGGTAATGTAAAGAAATCCAGTTTTCTGTGGTGTATATTGTTTTTGCTTTATCGACACTTCTTTGCAATCATTGTAGTTATTGATTTTAAGATGTTTGAGTATAATTTGGATGTGTATGAGAACCTGTCGTTTGTTAGCGTAAGCCCAAGGAGACACAAAAAAGCCAGAAGTTATGAATTTAGAACGGAGTATTACTGATGGAAAATAACATGAATGTTCTAAAGAACAACTTCCTAACTTGCACAGCAGTCACTAAAAGTATTGTTCTTAAACGTGTTGTTTATTTGTTTATGGGAGACTCGTTGACTGAGTATTTGACTGTCCGACACACATCTGCTCTACAGGTAGACTGAGTTGTCATTTCACAAGTCACAAAATGTTTTATTTTTTTAGGACTGGATAACATGGCTTTGAAATCCCTTTGGGGACATTTAAATGACATTTTTTTACAGATTGAAAAACTGTGGGTAGCATATTTTGAAAAGACTACTTATCAGATGTTTGAAAAATGTTTTTTTTTTGTTTAGGACAGCAGGCAAAATTGCTTGTCTCCTGTGTTTGCTGCAATAAATCATGGTGTTTTTGTCTTTTGTCAAATGTCAAGAATGTAACACATGTAACACATGTCTGAAAGGCAATATGTGTAGACTATTGCAGGAGTAGAAAAATACATTTCAGGCCAGGGTAGACATTTTCAGTTCAATGTTGCTTTTCACCTTGGTGTGTCATGGAGGATTTTTGCCCATATACACTGAACAATAATATAAATGCAGCAATTTCAAAGATTTTACTGAGTTATACTTCAACTGATATTCACGTCAATGCTATATTCCTGTCTACTCAATGTAGGGAGAAAGCAGCAGGTACACCCGGTGCTCTACAGAAAGACCTAAAGAGAATTACTAATCCAGCCCATGTGGGACTAAACTCGAACCACCCTATAACAAAGGATATTGTAAATCTATGCACACAAACCCTGTCTCCACCAAAGTCCACAGTTTTTAGAACCCGTTATATACCCTTGCCTGATGAGATGGAGCAACTGGAGGCCATTCTGGGGTTGTTGGTTGTAGAGATACGCTTCCTCTTTGACTGTAAATTGTAGTGCTTGCACTACATGGTAGGTATAAGTTTGATAATACATTACTTATTATATGAATGCATAAATGAAATTAAATAAATGTGAGATTGAGTAATGAAGGCATGAACACATTGAGTGATGGATGCATGAACGTTCACACGGGTGTTAGCCTGGCCATGTAGTTTCACAATATCACCACTTGATGACGACAGAGGACAATGATAACAACCTACCAGGGAAACTTTCTACATGCACAAATCCAGTGACAAACTCAATGACTTACATATACACAAGTTGACTCACCGGGTACTGTGTCAAGCACCGCGCCTCCATTTTGGCATTCCCCAACATTGTAAAACATATTTTGGAAGTTATAGAAATACATTTTGTAATGTGTTTTTGCCAATTGTGTTCTATTACAGACACCTTAATGCATACTTTTACATTATATTATGTGAGCTAAACATAATTTTTTATTTTACCTTTATTTAACTAGGCAAGTCAGTTAAGAACAAATTCTTATTTACAATGACGGCCTACCCCGGCCAAACCCTAACCCAGAGGACGCTGGGCCAATTGTCCCCTATGGGACTCCAAATCACAGCTGGTTGTGATACAGCCTGGAATTGACCCAGGGTCTGTAGTGATGCCTCTAGCACTGAGCTGCAGTGCCTTAGACCGCTGCTCCACTCGGGAGCCCACCATGAAAATTATATAAAACATTTTCCTTAAAGTATAATTTTACTGTCCCCACTACAACAACAAAAATACAGAAATAAATGAAATGTATTTTAAATGCAGAATTACATTAATTCCTATGGCATTCCTATGGAGGACTGCTTTTCTGAGAAGTGCCAATATGGCCAACCGGTGGCTTCAAACCTCTCCATGGCCAAAACATTGCATTTCTATCAAGGGTTTATATACATCATTGCATAAACTACAGTCAATGGAGATACAGTATTTCTTCAAAATATGATTGCCATATAAAGTGAATGGAGCAGTTAACCAGCACATGCTCTTCCTACACTTTTTATTTACAGTATTACAATTATGTGAAACCACTTACAGCTTTACAGCTTAAGATGAAGTATATATGAATATAATCAAATCAAATCAAATGTATTTATATAGCCCTTCTTACATCAGCTGATATCTCAAAGTGCTGTACATAAACCCAGCCTAAAACCCGAAACAGCAAGCAATGCAGGTGTAGAAGCACGTAGAAGCACGAATATAAAAAACACTGGCTGTACATGACAGCAAAGTCAGTCAGCAAAGAAACATTTAATAATTGCATTCAGCATTATTTTGTGTGTATACGTGAAATTGCAGTCAAATGTATTTTAAATAGTGTAGGTGTACGTATAGGCACGACTATTAACGTTCAGAAAGTACTGTATTTTATGAGTAGTCATAAATTGTGTCAAAACAGGGACAAGTGCCTTTAAGAGTGGGCTGACAGCGTTGAGCGTGTACAGAGAAAGCGAAGAATTGGGCGAGTTCTTTTTGCATGTCCCGGTGCAAAGGGTTGCGGGGTATAAACATTCTACACCATTCCATTGGTCGTTAAATTAAATATCGACTCAACCCGGGCACCAGGCCTTGCAAAATGAACTGGCCCATTGAGTGTTGACGCCAGCAACGCAATACCCAATTTGTCTCGAGCAGATGCAAGCAAGCATAAAATACAGCCAATTGAGAATATAATAGTTATCAATGTTTAAGTTTTCAGAAGGAACTGAAGAGTTTAGAAAATGTTATGTCTTAAAGTAATTTACTAGTTTGTTAGAGAAACAGGCATCTAAACAAGTCTCGCGAGGGAGCAACGCTGTGAGAGAAAGGAGCAGAGATCGGCAGGTAGGCTGTGACATTGGGCTGATAACGAAAATGCCTTTGGAAAATACTCGCAAAATTTTTTTTCCCCCCTCCATTGAATTAATTATAGCTACACTTTGTCAGTCTAAATATTGACACCTTATCCACTTCATAATTGTGAACGTCTAGCTAAGGCGGAAAGAGAATATGTAGCTCGCTAGCCCAATAATGGAATAAAGTAGCCTAACGTTAGTGCAGTATAGTCCAAGGAACTTTGCTATGTTTTTCATAAAGGCGAATTGGCTCTGGAAGACAAAACAGCCAAATACTCAATCTAAACGTGAATCGATTCTCAATTGTGGTACGGTTCTAGAAACATAAATACCTCTACTTCCATAACACATCCAAAATTATTTCACAATGCAAAATAGTTGCAGCCAACAGTTTTTTTTGAAGTAACACCTCGTTTGTGGCGTTGGTCTTCTGTTTACACACAGGTGTTCGGGGAGACATAGCTAATAGCACAGGTAGTCCACACTATCTCCCCCTTTCCATAAACAAGCGCAGTGACATGGAAATATAGACAACCCTATAAAGGTGTACTATCAATTTAACCTTTTGCTTTCTGAAAATGATTTCTTGTTGATGTGAAAGATAAGGTCCTTGTCAAGCTTCCAAAACCGCCTTAGCGGTTTAAACCGACATGTGGGGCTCTTAACACAAAACTCATCTGTACAGAAGTCGCCATTGTCCAATGACTTCTGTGTAAGTAATAAATGGAACTGAGAGTCATGATCTAGGGCTAGTTCGCTAGCTAGTCCAACAACACCACAATTCATGGAGCAGAATACCCAGTTCTCGGGTGCAGGATGTTAGCCTTTTTCTATAATAATATTTGCTGCCTGGTTAAAGAACAGATACCCAGGCTACTACATGTGACAACTTTGTGAACTTCGGTATGCTATATTGATAGAGTATAGGTGTGGTATGGCAATGGACCATTTGTCAACTGCAAGTCAAGTTCACTAACCATGTCCCGTCTCTTCAATTTGGAGCTTTGGCAATGTCTGTCTATCATGTGCAGATAAGTTAACGCCTTTTAATGGTGTATATTTATATTACATTTTGCAAGTAAGTGTAATATCCTGAGTGGAACAATGATTCATGGTGTCATTGAGGCTTACCCCACTGGCACTAGTCTGATTAGTCTGGCTGTAATACACAATTAATTGGTATATACAGCCTGAGACATTTGTGTGCAAAATTGTGTAAATGTTCTTTACAAGCCAGAATGTTAACTAAAATTACATTTGAACTTGGGCTACTCTTCCAGTTGTGTGTGCGGTTTGTCCAACATCTTCTCAACATGTTTGAGAAACATAACATAACTTAGAAAGATATTAAATCCATGTTTGGTATTTGTGGCTGAAGCGACTAGCTCCTGCAAAGAAGCTGGACAATTATAGATTTGCGGCAGCTAAGATGGTGCATGTGTAACCGATGTGAAATGGCTAGTTAGTTAGCGATGGTGCGCGCTAATAGCATTTCAATCAGTGACGTCACTCGCTCTGAGACTTGAAGTAGGATTTCCCCTTGTGGCGCGATGGGTAACGATGCTTCGTGGGGTGTCAGTTGTTGATGTGTGCAAGGGTCACTGGTTCGAGCCCGGGTTGGGGCGAAGAGAGGGACGGAACCTACACTGTTACATTGATGCTGTTGACCCGGATCATTGGTTGCTGCGGAAAAGGAGGAGGTCAAAGAGTGTAACCGATGTGAAATGGCTAGCTAGTTAGTTAGCGGTGGTGCGCGCTAATAGCGTTTCAATCAGCGACGTCACTCGCTCTGAGACTTGAAGTAGGGTTTCCCCTTGCATAGCAAGGGCCGCGGCTTTTGTGGCGCGATGGGTAACGATGCTTCGTGGGGTGTCAGTTGTTGATGTGTGCAAGTGTAACAGTGTAGGTTCCGTCCCTCTCTTCGCCTCAACCCGGGCTCGAACCAGGGACCCTTGCACACATCAACAACTGACACCCCAAAATGTATCTCCCCCAAAATTGTCGGTGAATTTACAAATTACTCATTATAAAACATGGATAAAATATTAAACAGTTATTCAAAGAATTATAGATTAACCTGTTAGGGCTAGGGGGCAGTATTGACACGGCCGGATAAAAAACGTACCTGATTTAATCTGGTTACTACTCCTGCCCAGTAACTAGAATATGCATATAATTATTGGCTTTGGATAGAAAACACCCTAAAGTTTCTAAAACTGTTTGAATGGTGTCTGTGAGTATAACAGAACTCATATGGCAGGCCAAAACCTGAGAAGATTCCATGCAGGAAGTGGCCTGTCTGACAAGTTGTGTTTCATCTTGGCTCTTTTTATTGAAGTCTGAGGATCTTTGCTATAACGTGACACTTCCTACGGCTCCCATAGGCTCTCAGAGCCCGGGAAAAAGCTGAACGATATCGAGGCAGCTTCATTTTCTTTCGTCGGTTTACCTAAACGCAGATTCCCGGTCAGAATATTATCGCTTTTTTATGAGAAAAATGGCATAAAAATTTATTTTAAACAGCGGTTGACATGCTTCGAAGTACGGTAATGGAATATTTAGAATTTTTTTTGTCACGAATTGCGCCATGCTCGTCACCCTTATTTACCCTTTCGGATAGTGTCTTGAACGCACGAACAAAACGCCGCTATTTGGATATAACAATGGATTATTTGGGACCAAACCAACATTTGTTATTGAAGTAGAAGTCCTGGGAGTGCATTCTGACAAAGACAGCAAAGGTAATAACATTTTTCTTATAGTAAATCTGACTTTGGTGAGTGCTAAACTTGCTGGGTGTCTAAATAGCTAGCCCTGTGATGCCGGGCTATCTACTGAGAATATTGCAAAATGTGCTTTCACCGAAAAGCTATTTCAAAATCGGACATATCGAGTGCATAGAGGAGTTCTGTATCTTTAATTCTTAAAATAATTGTTGTGCTTTTTGTGAACGTTTATCGTGAGTAATTTAGTAAATTCACCGGCAGTGTTCGGTGGGAATGCTAGTCACATGCTAGTCACATGCTAATGTAAAAAGCTGTTTTTTGATATAAATATGAACTTGATTGAACAAAACATGCATGTATTGTATAACATAATGGCCTAGGGTTGTCATCTGATGAAGATCATCTAAGGTTAGTGCTGCATTTAGCATTAGTGACACATGCACATTTGTGGCCTGATGGAGGTAATTTTGCAGGGCTCTGGCAGTGCTCTACCTGCTCCTCCTTGCACAAAGGCGGAGGTAGCGGTCCTGCTGCTGGGTTGTTGCCCTCCTACGGCCTCCTCCACGTCCCCTGATGTACTGGCCTGTCTCCTGGTAGCGCCTCCATGCTCTGGACACTACGCTGACAGACACAGCAAACCTTCTTGCCACAGCTCGCATTGATGTGCCATCCTGGATGAGCTGCACTACCTGAGCCACTTGTGTGGGTTGTAGACTCCATCTCATGCTACCACTAGAGTGAAAGCACCGCCAGCATTCAAAAGTGACTAAAACATCAGCCAGGAAGCATAGGAACTGAGAAGTGGTCTGTGGTCCCCACCTGCAGAACCACTGCTTTATTGGGGGTGTCTTGCTAATTGCCTATAATTTCCACCTGTTGTCTATTCCATTTGCACAACAGCATGTGAAATTGATTGTCAATCAGTGTTGCTTCCTAAGTGGACAGTTTGATTTCACAGAAGTGTGATTGACTTGGAGTTACATTGTGTTGTTTAAGTGTTCCCTTTATTTTTTTGAGCAGTGTATTAAACATAAAAAACAGGTACCTTATTTACATAAGTATTCAGAACCTTTGCTATGAGACTCAAAATTGAGCTCAGGTGCATCTTGTTTCCATTGATCATCCTTGATGTTAATCCAGCTTGATTGGAGTCCACCTGTGGTAAATTCAATTGATTGGACATGATTTGGAAAGGCACACACCTGTCTATATAAGATCCCACAGTTAACAGTGCATGTCAGAGCAAAAACCAAATCATTAGGTCGAAGGAATTGTCCGTAGAGCTCTGAGACAGGATTGTGTCGAGGCACAGATCTGAGAAAGGTTACCAAAACATTTATATTGCATTGAAGGTCCCCAAGAACCCAGTGGCCTCCATCATTTTTAAATGGAAGAAGTTTGGAACCACCACAACCCTGCCAAACTGAGCAATCGGGGGAAGAAGAGCCTTGGTCAGGGAGGTGACCAATAACCTGATGGTCACTCTGACAGAGCTCCAGAATTCCTTTGTGGAGATGGGAGAACCTTCCAGAAGGACACCCATCTCTGCAGCACTCCACAATCAGGCCTTTATGGTAATGGCCAGATGGAAGCCGCTCCTCAGTAAAAGGCATGGCAGCCCGCTTGGAGTTTGCCAAAAGGCACCGAAAGGACTCTGCGACCATGAGAAAATAGATGGCCTGATGGAAAACCAAGATTGAACTCTTTGGCCTGAATGCCAAGCATCACGTCTGGAGGAAACCTGGCACCATCCTTATGGTGAAGCATGGTGGTGGCGGCAGCATGCTGTGGAAATGTTATTCAGGGACTGGGAAACTAGTCAGGATCGAGGGAAAGATGAACGGAGCAAAGTACAGAGAGAGTTCCTTGATGAAAAGCCTGCTCCAGAGCACTGAGGGCCTCAGACTGGGGCGAAGGTTCACCTTCCAACAGGACAACGCAGGAGTGGCTTCGGGACAAGTCTCTAAATGTCCTTGAGTGGCCCAGCCGAGCCCAGACTTGAACCCAATCGAACATCTCTAGAGAGACCTGAAAATAGCTGTGTGGCGATACTCCCCATCTAACGAGACAGAGGTTGAGAGGAACTGCAGAGAAGAATGGGAGAAACTCCCCAAATACAGGTGTGCCAAGCTTGTAGCGTCATACCCAAGAAGACTTTGCTAAATAGCCCAGTACTGTAGCCGTCTCCCGACCATCACATTGTACAGCGCCATGTTTTCTGTTCCATCCTAACTGAAACCCAGAGGGTTTTTCGTTTTTCTTGGAATAGAAACCTCATAATATTAATCAAATTAATTTAGCAAAATTTCTTAATCAATCCCATGTACTATGTTCTTACAAAAAGGTTTTAAATTCTCTAGTACAGCCACTATTGAAGGCTATCAAATGCTTCTCAAAGATGCCCTTTGGTGGTCAAACTAGCACTAACTAGCATTAATGGTACCAATGGTTCACACTTAAATAACGTGCCATAGAATTCTGCGGCACCATGCAAGCTGCGCCGCAGTACGCTGCAACTTTTAAAGGACAAACCACTGTACTGAAGAAGACCCAAGGCTGTAAGCGCTGCCAAAGATGCTTCAACAAAGTACTGAGTGAAGGATCTGAATCCTTATGTAAATTTGATATTTTCCGTTTTTTAATTGAACAAATTCCTCAAACTTCTAAACCTGTTTTTGCTTTGTCATTATGAGGTATGTGTGTGTGTGTAGACTGAGATTTATATATTTTTTTTGCCATTTTAGATGGCCTGT
The DNA here is from genome assembly GCF_965601325.2 of Salmo salar. Classification (NCBI taxonomy): domain Eukaryota; kingdom Metazoa; phylum Chordata; class Actinopteri; order Salmoniformes; family Salmonidae; genus Salmo; species Salmo salar. The sequence goes on from NC_138304.1 coordinate 8,073,875, forward strand.
AACGTAACAAAATGTGGAAAAGGTAAATGGGTCTGAATACTTTCAGAATGCACTGTAGTCATGGATTTGTAAAATCATTCACACAGATCTGAGAAGAGATTAATACTATTTGACCGACTGGGGAAAATAACAATGGCTGGCGTGAGAATCTAAATTCATTGTACATTGTCAATTATTTGTGTTTGCTGTACTTTGCATCACATTCAGACTTCTCTAGCAATTTGAAGCAAGTTTAACAGCGTTAGAAAACCGCCAGAAAAGAAGGTAGGTGAACCTGCAGGAGAAAAGGAGCGTAATCGTGTAGCTCCACTCTATAGGGGCTCTGCCTGCCTTCACACGCAGTGTCTTATCACACACCTGGTGTCAGATACGGGGCCTGAGGGCAGCAGTTAGGCCTACTGACTGAGCACGGCTCTCTACCTCCTACGCACTGTGCCCTGCCTCACCCCAGCCCAGCACAGCCGAACCACAGAGACTGTCAAAGAACTCCCATACAGAAACCAGAAGGTACAGATTCACAGGGATTATACTAATAATGACAAAATCCTACCACTGACAATGGTAATACTGTTGATACAGTGGTAATGGCTTACAAGTATGAGTAGAAAATTCATAATAATGAGTGATTTCATTGATTTGGACTGTTTTTAGTCAACAAATTATGTTATTGCATGTAAATGTAAATCATAGAAGTGGGAGAATCTCAGTGCCTTAACCAGGTAGGGATCATTCAAAGAATCTGATTACCTGTATGATGCAAAAATAATCTACTGCTAATGGAATTATTTACATGTTCCCACATTTGATCATTTGTCTTTTGTAGAGACCGCTGCATGCTGACATGCACATTAGCCTACTCATTAGCATAGACCGGTGCCATTATATGGGGATCTGATAGCAACGGTGGTTATGGTTTTATACCTGTCATTACGTAACCAATTTACACACATCTAGTGTTTTTACTGGAGCAATTAAGGTTAATGGCTCTTTGCTAATAGTAGAACTGAAATCCCTGATTGTGACCAACAGCATAAAGTCCCATGTGGGTTTTCCCCCAATTTTTTTAAATTTATTTTACTGTGTTTGTTTGGACTATTTAGGCTATTCACTGACCACCACATGAGTCTTATTCACTAGGCACCAAACTTTCACTCACTCTCATACACTATATGGCAAGCTTCTCCCCTCAGTGTTTCAAATTTAGATAGTTAATCACTCAACAAACCTCACAGGGAATGGTGAGAATGGCCTAATCAGGAAGTTTATTTGATCAGTGCAAAGTGGAGTTGTTAAATTAAGTGCAGTAATCTCTTCACAGAAGCTGAACGACTGGCTCTCCCATGCCTCAGTGAGTCCTGAGTGCATTTTGGACTCAGTCAATATCTGACCGCTTCGGGTGCTGATATCTCATTGACTGCCTGAGAGGATCAATGCCTTTTCTGGCACTAACAAGTGCTCGTGATCAAAACAGTAGCATGTAATGCCTAATTGCCTATATAGGCCATAGAAGGCCACGCATTTTGAGAGCAAAAATGTTTTAGAATCTTGCCGAGTGTTTGCTAATCAAACAGGATATGACTTGTCTTTTACAGACCCAATGTATAGGCTAAACAATTTTCTTCGTTGTATTTTTCACCTTTAATAGATTGTCAAATAGTCTACTTTTTTGTCATGATAACAATAAGTGACAAATGATCTGTGACAATATATTTGTCAATCTCCTTTAACTAATTGCCTCACCAAACAGCTATGATGCATTTTCTTCACCAACTCCTGATGCCAGCTGGAACTCCCTTCAGAATCCAGTAGCTGTAGTGATGGGGTGACAATTGGGTGATTACTTCCAAATAAGTAAGCAATTAGCACAATTATTAAGGCCAAATCAATTAAAGATGCACTATACCGAAATCGCTCCGCCATTTCCTGGATGCAAAAATTCGAATAGTTCACCTAATTTCAGTTTGTGACAAAACAAGCAATTATATTTTAGAGAGTCATTGCACAATCTAAACCGCTGTGAAATATGTTTTCCATTACCAAAAATATTATATTTTCAGCTGTTTGAAGCTGGTGTACAAAACCGAAAGTAAAATACGCTAAAACGAAACTTAAGCAAAGGAAGCGTAGAAATGGCGCACTTACAACCAATCTACTGCATCTTATAGTTTTCTTTCAATGAGTGACAGAATACCCGGAACAGTAAGTGGTCTGGCATAAAAACTCAAATTTTTATGTGAATTTGGTCGGGTCACCCAAAGTACTCGAATACTAACGTCCATTCGGATATTCAAATAACCGTGCACATCCCCAGTTTCTACCTGAAGCAGATGTGCCACTTCTGTGCACTATTTAAATTTCTTAATCTGGGTCAGGCTGTGTGAATGAGTGTGAGAACAGGATTCACTGCACTGTCTCATTGTTCCTTAGAGGCTTGAATTTATTTCGAACCCACTCATCTTTGCCATATCATCCACCTCCTCCAATTGATAGAGAGAACATTGGTCCCTGTAGTACTGTATCAAATTTCCTGCTACGACTTTGTACATTTAAGCCTTGCTTTGAATGATGGTCCTATATCTGTTACCAACTGTGAAGGAATATTCTTTAGTATCTTCTATTGAAATACAGTATGTTGTGGATGAAAGTAGGTTCACAATTTCATGCAAACCATCAGTTTTTACTACTAGTTAAGGTTAGCGATACAAAGAAGAGTTTGTGAATGTTCAATCAGTAGGATCTAATTAGGCCTATATTTTTTACTTACACGGAGGGCCTTTTTAAAATATATTTGTCGAGTAGGCTACTTACAAGATTCAAATAACGGGAGATCAAGACAAACAGCATTGCATGTTACAACACTTAAAGCAAAGCCTTAGTCAGTACCAATAGTACTGCCCTTAAACATCACCTCTTAGGGGGTTTTGTCCAAACACGTGGAACAATTGCGCAAAGAAACAATGCCAGTTGTCTGTGTTCAAGTGCTCATGATTAATAAAGATTGCCCATTCAATCGCCCTTGTTTTTCTAACAGTGGCGTGATGACTTCATTATGACCACATCAGTGAAAGGCCTCGCTGTACTGTTCGGGCATGAATCAGCAATTACTTGACTGGGTGAACTGGACCACTTCCATTTTCTCTGGAGTTTGTCGTTCAAAAAAATTCACCCAATTAATGGATCACAGTCATATCACAGCCATGGTGCAATTCTGATGCAATGTTGTACCATGGAAAATTGCCTGTTTTTAATGACAATTCAGATACGGTAATGAACCTTACAACATTGACCATCTACATTAGGCCTAGGTGAAAGGACTGGTTTGTATCAATGACTGTCCTCCCTGCGTTTGTTGTGGGGGGGGGGGGGGGGGGGCAGTATGTAAATAAAATCTACAATGATCAAATAAATGCAAACTAGGGTTGTATGGCTTTTTTAGCTATGTATAGTAGCGTGTGTATAGTATAAGTGTGCGTGCCTCTTCATGTATATCTCTTGGTGGTTTATATCCCAGGAAGTCTGAAGTGTGTATTTTCTAAGGACAAAGGAATCATTTGTGAGGGCATGGTGAAGAATGGAGTGGTGTTTCTCTCCGGTCCTAACCCTACACTAGGTGGGTGTACAGTCAGTCCTGTCTGTGAATCGGTTTGATTCATTGAGTCCCCTGGGGGCCCCTTGGGCATTCCTCAACCGCCAAAATATTTATTTCTTATTATTTATTTTTTGGTAGTCACTTGAGGTCACCACCCAAAAAAATATAGACATTTTGATAATACATTTTGACATATGCAAGTCAATTTAGATACTATACCAACCTTTTGAGATTTAGTCCAAATGAATGACTAGACTAAATAAAATAAAAAGTGCTAAAATTAACACTAAACCTTAGGAGTGTTTTCTTGGGGCCCAGAGTTTTCCCCCCTGATCTGGTAGGCTAACCTAAACGGGTAACTCTGGACCCTAGTTGTAAAATGGTTTTATATGGGCTATGATGGGACCAGTTCTCTCTCATCAGGTCATATGGTAAAAAAATAATAATACAGAATTGCGATTGGATAATGGAACTAACAGGGCTGAGCTTTCTTTATGCGGGATTACATTGTGTAGTTCTTTGCATATGTCATTGAAAAGTTACTCACACAGCACATTGTCATCACTATTGTATTGATTGATTTAATTCCAGTCAATCATTTTGTCAATCATTTTGGATTGATAACGTCAAGGTATCCTAGCCACCCGAAGTTTGAAAATAAACCAAATTTGATCATTAATATTTTCTCTGATCACAAATAAATAATCAAATAAAATATTATTTTCCACATGCTTCGTAAACAACAGATGTAGATTAACAGTGAAATGCTTACTTACGGGTCCTTTTCCAACAATGCAGAGATTTTTTTTTATATACAGTACCAGTCAAAAGTTTGGACACAACTACTCATTCCAGGGTTTTTCTTTATTTTTTTACTATTTTCTACATGTAGAATAATAGTGAAGACAAATAACGCATATGGAATCAGGTAGTAACCAAAAAAGTGTTAAACAAGTAGTAGCCACCCTTTGCTTTGATGACAGCTTTGCACACTCTTGGCATTCTCTCTACCAGCTTCATGAGTTGGTCACCTGGAATCAAATCAAATCAAATTACATTTATTTATATAGCCCTTCGTACATCAGCTGATATCTCAAAGTGCTGTACAGAAACCCATCCTAAAACGGCAAGCAATGCATGTGAAAGAAGCACGGTGGCTAGGAAAAACTCCCTAGAAAGGCCAAAATCCTAGAGAGGAACCAGGCTGAGGGGTGGCCATTCCTCTTCTGGCTGTGCCGGGTGGATATTATAACAGAACATGGTCAAGATGTTAAAATGTTCATAAATGACCAGCATGGTCAAATAATAATAATCATAGTAGTTGTCGAGGGTGCAACAAGCATGTCCGGTGAACAGGTCAGGGTTCCATAGCCGCAGGCAGAACAGTTGAAACTGGAGCAGCAGCACGGCCAGGTGGACTGGGGACAGCAAGGAGTCATCATGCCAGGTCGTCCTGAGGCATGGTCCTAGGGCTCAGGTCCTCCGAGAGAGAGAGAATTAGAGAGAGCATATTTAAATTCACACAGGACACCGGATAAGACAAGAGAAATACTCCAGATGTAACAGACTGACCCTAGCCCCCCGACACATAAACTACTGCAGCATAAATACTGGAGGCTGAGACAGGAGGGGTCAGGAGACCCCAGGAATGCATTTCAATTAACTGGTATGCCTTGTTAATTTGTGGAATTTCTTTCCTTAATGTGTTTGAGGCAATCGGTTGTGTTGTGACAAGGTAGGGGTGGTATACAGAAGATGGCCCTCATTGGTAAAGACCAAGTCTATATTATGGCAAGAACAGCTCAAATAAGCAAAGAGAAATGACATTCCATCATTACTTTAACCTCTTCACTATAGGGGGCAGTATTAAACTGCCTCCTCTCAGACTCAGAAGGTAGGATATGCATATTATTAGTAGATTTGGATAGAAAACACTCTGAAGTTTCTAAAACTGTTTGAATGATGTCTGTGAGTATAACAGAACTCATATGGCAGGCAAAAACCTGAGAGGTATCCAACCAGGAAGTTGGACCTCAGAGGGTTGTAGTCATTTCAAATGAAGTTCTATCTAAAATACAGTGTCTGTGATGTCATATTGCACTTCCAAAAGGCTTCCACTAGATGTCAACAGTCATTAGAACCTCGTTTGAGGCTTCTAGAATGCAATTTGATTGAGTAATACCCGGAACAGTAAGTGGTCTGTCTGGGGTCATTGCCTTACCTCGCGCGCGCTCACGAAGGATTAGCCATTTTCTTTTTCTTCTGTAATGAATCTGCTATTGTCCGGTTGGAATATTATCGCAATTCTATGATTATAACACCCTAAAGATAGATTGTGAACATGGTTTGACATGTTTCTACAAACGCTGAGGGAACTTTTCGTCGACGGTGGATACATGCATTTTGGAATGGGGATCTGGACGCGCCATCAAAACTGATTTATTTCTACAGAAATTATGGACTTTATCGAACAAATGAAAATTTTCTTGTGGAAGTGGGAGACCTTCCGAGTGCATTCAGCCGAAGATCAGCAAAGGTAAGATAATATTTTGTACATATTTCAGTGTTTTGTGGATGCCGTGGCTGGACGGCTAACTGAATAGCATGGTGCTCAGTACTCAGAATATTGAACAATGTGCTTTCTACGTAAAGTTATTTTGAAATCTGACACAGCGGGTGCATAGAGTAATGTAGCTATAATTCTTAAAATAATTAATGTATTTTGTCAACGTTTATGATGAGTATTTTTGTAAATTCACCAGGCATTTTGGGGTGAATACATTTTCTGAACCTCACGCGCCAATGTAAAATGTTTTTTTTTTAAAATATAAATATGAACTTGATGGAACAAAAAATGCATGTATTGTCTAACATAATGTCCTAGGAGTGTCATCTGATGAAGATCGTCAAAGGTTAGTGCATAATTTTAGCTGGTTCTGTGCTTTTGGACGGCTAACCTTGCTTTGAAAATGGCTGTCCTTGCTAAGAAAATGGCTGTGTTGTTTTTTGCTGTGGTTGTATCCTAACATAATCTAATGTTTTGCTTTCGCTGTAAAGCCTTTTTGAAATCGGACAATGTGGTTAGATTAACGAGAGTCTTATCTTTAAAATGGTATAGTTGATTGTTTGAGAAAATTGAATTGTGGTATTTTAGTTGGTTTTGTATTTCGTGCCATGCGATCCCATTGGCTGTTGGCTAGGGGTCCCGCTGGCAGAACGGGGTTCCGCTAGCGGAACGTCTAGATGCAAGAGGTTAATATAAACTGCTTCATCTAAACTTAGCAAAAAGAGAAACGTCCTCTCACTGTCAACTGCGTTTAATTTCAGCAAACTTAACGTGTAAAATTTGTATCAACATAACAAGATTCAACAACGGCGACATAAACTGAACAAGTTCCACAGACATATGACTAACATAAATTGAATAATGTGTCCCTGAACAAAGGGGGGGGGGGTCAAAATAACAGTCAATATCTGGTGTGGCCACCAGCTGCATTAAGTACTGCAGTGCATATCCTCCTCATGGACTGCACCAGATTTGCCAGTTTTTGCTGTGAGATGTTATCCCACTCTTCAACCGAGGCACCTGCAAGTTCCCGGCCATTTCTGGGGGGAATGGTACATCTAGGTACATATAAGTGTCTTGTATCGGTTGAAAGCTTAAATTGTTGTTAATCTAACGGCACTGTCCGATTTACAGTAGCCATTGCAGCAAAAGCATGCCATACGATTGTTTGAGGACGGTGTCTAACATCGAAATATTTTCCCACTGTTACAGGTTTCATAAATTCACAAATAGTGATTAAATATTCACTTACTGTTTGAAATCTTCCTCTGATTTGTCATCCAAAAGGTCCTAGCTATAACATGTAGTGTCGTTTTGTTAGATAAAATCCTTCTTTATATCCCAAAAAGTCTGTTTAGTTGGCGTCATTGATTTGAGTAATCCATTCGTTCAACTTGCAGAGAAAGGATTCCAAAAATCTACCGCTAAACTTTGTTAAAACAAGTCAAAATACATTTCTATTAACGCCTCAGATACCCTAAAATGTAATCAAACTATAATATTTCATACGGAAAGAAGTATGTTCAATAGGAAACCGATTTTAGCAGGTATGTCTTGTCTTCATCGCACGCCCAAACACGAATTTACAGGAGTGTGTCCCAGTACTTAAAGACATATTTCTTACTCGTTTTGGAAGAAACAAGCCTGAAATCCATAGGAATTGCATACTGGGAGCTATATTTCATTATTTCCCTATACTTTACATTGTAAGAACATGGGCTCTAAAAAAAAAAAACAATCCTAGTTAGGTTCTCTTTGGATTTTCTCCTACCATATCTATTGTGTTTTAGTCGTCTACATTATTTTAACATTTCTACAAACGTCAGTGTTTTCTTTCCAATGGTACCAATTATATGCATAATTACAGTGGGGCAAAAAAGTATTTAGTCAGCCACCAATTGTGCAAGTTCTCCCACTTAAAAAGATGAGAGGCCTGTAATTTTCATCATAGGTACACTTCAACTGTGACAGACAAAATGAGAAAAAAATTCCAGAAAATCACATTGTAGGATTTTTTTATGCATTTATTTGCAAATTATGGTGGAAAATAAGTATTTGGTCCATAACAAAAGTTTATCTCAATACTTTGTTATATACCCTTTGTTGGCAATGACACAGGTCAAACGTTTTCTGTAAGTCTTCACAAGGTTTTCACACACTGTTGCTGGTATTTTGGCCCATTCCTCCATGCAGATCTCCTCTAGAGCAGTGATGTTTTGGGGCTGTCGCTGGGCAACACGGACTTTCAACTCCCTCCAAAGATTTTCTATGGGGTTGAGATCTGGAGACTGGCTAGGCCACTCCAGGACCTTGAAATGCTTCTTGCGAAGCCACTCCTTCGTTGCCCGGGCGGTGTGTTTGGGATCATTGTCATGCTGAAAGACCCAGCCACGTTTCATCTTCAATGCCCTTGCTGATGGAAGGAGGTTTTCACTCAAAATTTCACAATACATGGCCCCATTCATTCTTTCCTTTACACGGATCAGTCGTCCTGGTCCCTTTGCAGAAAAACAGCCCCAAAGCATGATGTTTCCACCCCCATTCTTCACAGTAGGTATGGTGTTCTTTGGATGCAACTCAGCATTCTTTGTCCTCCAAACACGACGAGTTGAGTTTTTACCAAAAAGTTCTATTTTGGTTTCATCTGACCATATGACATTCTCCCAATCCTCTTCTGGATCATCCAAATGCTCTCTAGCAAACTTCAGACGGGCCTGGACATGTACTGGCTTAAGCAGGGGGACACGTCTGGCACTGCAGGATTTGAGTCCCTGGCGGCGTAGTGTGTTACTGATGGTAGGCTTTGTTACTTTGGTCCCAGCTCTCTGCAGGTCATTCACTAGGTCCCCCCGTGTGGTTCTGGGACTTTTGCTCACCGTTCTTGTGATCATTTTGACCCCACAGGGTGAGATCTTGCGTGGAGCCCCAGATCGAGGGAGATTATCAGTGGTCTTGTATGTCTTCCATTTCCTAATAATTGCTCCCACAGTTGATTTCTTCAAACCAAGCTGCTTACCTATTGTAGATTCAGTCTTTCCAGCCTGGTGCAGGTCTACAATTTTGTTTCTGGTGTCCTTTGACAGCTCTTTGGTCTTGGCCATAGTGGAGTTTGGAGTGTGACTGTTTGAGGTTGTGGACAGGTGTCTTTTATACTGATAACAAGTTCAAACAGGTGCCATTAATACAGGTAACGAGTGGAGGACAGAGGAACCTCTTAAAGAAGAAGTTACAGGTCTGTGAGAGCCAGAAATCTTGCTTGTTTGTAGGTGACCAAATACTTATTTTCCACCATAATTTGCAAATAAATTCATTAAAAATCCTACAATGTGATTTTCAGGATTTTTTTTCTCATTTTGTCTGTCATAGTTGACGTGTACCTATGATGAAAATTACAGGCCTCTCTCATCTTTTTAAGTGGGAGAACTTGCACAATTGGTGGCTGACTAAATACTTTTTTGCCCCACTGTATATGCATATCCTGGCTTCAGGGCCTGAGCAACAGGCAGTTTACGGAGCAACGTCAGTCAGACGGAAATTGAGAAAAAAGGACCCTAGCCCTAACAAGTTTTTTTTTAAATTGTTTTTGGTTCATTGAACAAGCATGGGGAAACAGTGTTTAAACCCTTTACAATGAATATCTGTATAGTTATTTGGCTTTTTACAAATGATCTTTGAAAGCCGGGGTCCTGAAAAAGGGCCGTTTCTTTTTTTTTCTGAGTTTATGAAGGTCAGTCACTCCGTAAAATTTCAAGAACTTTAAAAGTTTCTTCAAGTGCAGTCGCGAAAACCATTAAGCGCTAGGGTGAAACTGGCTCTCATGAGGACCGCCACAGGAATGGAAGACCAAGAGTTACCTCTGCTGCAAAGGATACGTTCCATAGAGTTACCAGCCTCAGAAATTGCAGGCCAATAAAGGCTTCAGAGTTCAAGTAACATACGTATCTCAACATCAACTATTCAGGGGAGACCTTGTGAATCAAGCCTTCTTGGTCGAATTGCTGCAAAGAAACCACTACACCAATAAGAAGAAGAGACTTGCTTAGGCCAAGAAACAATAGCAATGGACATTAGACAGGTGGACATCTGTCATTTTGGTCTGATGCGTCCAAATTTGAGATTTTTGTTCACAACCGCCATGTCTTTGTGAGACGCAGAGTAGGTGAACGGATGATCGCCGCATGTGTGGTTCCCACCATGAAGCATAGAGGAGGAGGAGGTGGGATTGTGTGGGAGTGCTTTGCTGGTGACACTGTCTGTAATTGATTTAGAATTCAAGGCACACTAAACCAGCGTGCCTACCACAGCATTCTGCAGCAATACTCCATCCCATCTGGTTTGCGCTTATTGGGACTATCATTTTATTTTCAACAGGACAATGACCAAAAACATCTCCAGGCTGTTTAAGGGGTATTTGACCAAAAAGGAGAGTGTGCATCAGATGCCATGGCCTCCACAATCACTCAACCTCAACCCAATTGAGATGGTTTGTGAAGAGTTTGACTGCAGCGTGAAGGAAAAGCAGCCAACAAGTGCTCAGCATATGTGGGAACTCCTTCAAGACTGTTGAAAAAGCATTCCAGGTGAAGCTGTTTGAGTGAATGCCATGAGTGTGTAAAACTGCAATCAAGGCAAAGGGTGGCCTTTGAGATCCTTGATGAAAACCTGCTCAGGACCTCAGACTGGGGCGAAGGTTCGCCCTCCAACAGGACAACGACCCTAAGCACACAGCCAAGACAGCAGGAGTGGCTTTGGGACAAGTCTCTGAATGCCCTTAATTGGCCCAGCCAGAGCCCGGACTTGAACCTGATCGAACATTTCTGGAGAGACCTTAAAATCGCTGTGCAGCAATGCTCCCCATCCAACCTGACAGAGCTTGAGAGGATCTGCAGAGAAGAATGGGAGAAACTCTCCAAATACAGGTGTGCCAAGCTTGTAGTGTCATACCCAAGAATACTCAAGGCTGTAATTTCTGCCAAAGGTTCTTCAACAAAATACTTAGTGAAGGGTCTAAATACGTATAGTTTAAAAAAAACTGTTTTTGCATAGTCATTATGGGGTATTGTGTGTAGATTGAGGGATAAAAAAATATATATTTTAGAATAAGGCTGTAATGTGAAAAAGTCGAGGGGTCTGAATGCACTGTATCCTCAACGCTGTCTAATCGGGCATTATCACTTAAATAACCAGCCAGGTGCACAGGTGAAATTGTTTCACGTATTCCTAAACCAAAGCACCGGTGCATGAACAATTGTAAAGAATGAATAGCGTAAAGAAATATTTATGGAAATATATTCATGACAAGATATGACAAGTTATTTGTTGATTGTGTCGGACACTGTATTGTGCCCTTATACCCGTGCCTTTGATGCGTTAATCCATCTCGTCTTTAGGCTTCGGGTCCACAGTCGGCGTACAGTTTCGCGGCTTTGTGTGAGCAAGCCCCAGAAACAAATTGGTTGCACTGCACACAGTTTTCATGGGCCTTGTTTCGTGTGCACCTGCTTACTTGGCAATGTGTCTTCTTTTTCCTAAGTGGGAGCTGTGGTGATTGGGGAAGAGGGAGAGCAGGACTCGCTGCTACCTTGGCGGCTGTAGCTGCTTTCTTGGCGTTCATGTGGTTCTCACGAAGTTCACATGCCAGATCATGATGAGAAGCAACCCCACACATGAATGGTCTCAGGATGCTTTACTGTTGGCATGACACAGGACTGATGGTAGCGCTTACCTTGTCTTCTCCGGACAAGCTTTTTTCTGGATGCCCCAAACAATCAGAAAGGGGATTCATCAGAGAAAATGACTTTACCCCAGTCCTCAGCAGTCTGCTGTACCTTGTACCTTTTGCAGAATATCAGTCTGTCCCTGATGTTTTTCCTGGAGAGAAGTGGCTTCTTTGCTGCCCTTCCTGACACCAGGCCATCCTCCAAAAGTCTTTGCCTCACTGTGCGTGCAGATGCACTCACACCTGCCTGCTGCCATTCCTGAGCAAGCTCTGTACTGGTGGTGCCCCGATCCCACAGCTGAATCAACTTTAGGAGACGGTCCTGGCGCTTGCTGGACTTTCTTGGGGGCCCTGAAGCCTTTTTCACAAAAATTGAACCGCTCTCCTTGAAGTTCTTGATGATCCGATAAATGGTTGATTTAGGTGCAATCTTACTGGCAGCAATATCCTTGCCTGTGAAGCCCTTTTCGTGCAAAGTAATGATGACGGCACGTGTTTCCTTGCAGGTAACCATGTTTGACAGAGGAAGAACAATGATTCCAAGCACCACCCTCCTTTTGAAGCTTCCAGTCTGTTATTCGAACTCAATCAGCATGACAGAGTGATCTTCAGCCGTGTCCTTGTCAACACTCACACCTGGGTTAAAGAGAGAATCACTGACATGATGTCAGCTGGTCCTTTTGTGGCAGGGCTGAAATGCAGTGGAAATGATTTTTTCTTTTGGGGGGGGGGGATTCAGTTAATTTGCATGGCAAAGAGGGACTTGCAATTCATCTGATCACTCTTCATAACATTCTGGAGTATATGCAAATTTCCATCATACAAACGGAGGCAGCAGACTTTGAAAATTAATATTTGTGTCATTCTCAAAACATTTGGCCACGACTGTATACACTACATGGCCAAAAGTATGTTGCTCGTCGAACATCTCATTCCAAAACTATGTTCATTAATATAGAGTTACATTTTTTTTACATTTTAGTCAGTTAGCAGACGCTCTTATCCAGAGCGACTTACAGTAGTGAATGCATACATTTCATAGAATTATTTTCCTGTGCTGGCCCCCCGTGGGAATCGAACCCACAACCCCTGGCGTTGCAAACACCATGCTCTACCAACTGAGTTGTTCCCCCCCTTTGCTTCTATAACAGCCTTCATTCTTCTGGAAAAGCTTTCCACTAGATGTTGGAACATTGCTGTGGGGTCTTCCATTCAGCCACGAGCATTAGTGAGGTCGGGCACTGATGTTGGGCAATTAGGCTTGGCTAGCAGTCAGTGTTCCAATTCATCCCAAAGGTGTTCAATGGAGTTGAGTACAGGGCTCTGTGCAGGCCAGTCCAAGTTCTAACACAGATCTCAACAGTGTATGAACCTCACTTTGTGCACGGAAGCATTTGTCATTGTGAATCAGGAAAGGGTCTAACCCCAAACCGATGCCACAAAAGGCATTGAATTATCTTGTATGCTGTAGCGTTAAGGTTTCCCTTCACTGGAACTAAGGGGCTTATCCCAAACATGGAAAAACAGCTCCAGACCATTATTCCTCCTCCACCAAACTTTACAGTTGGCACTATGCATTCAGGCAGGTAGTGTTCTCCTGGCATCCGCCAAACCCATTGGACTGCCAGATGGTGAAGCGTGATTCGTCACTCCAGAAAACGCATTTCCACTGCTCCAGAGTACAATGGCGGTGATCTTTACACCACTCCAGCCGACGCTTGTCATTGCGCATAGTGATCTTAGGCTTGTGTGTGTGCAGCTGCTCATCCATGGAAACCCATTTCATGATGCTCCCGATGAACAGTTGTTGTGCTGACGTTGCTTCCAGAGGCAGTTTGGAACTCGGTAGTGAGTGTTGCAACCGAGAACAGACTAACTTGTCTGTCTGCACACATACAGTTGAAGTCGGAAGTTTACATACACTTAGGTTGGAGTCATTAAACTCGTTTGTCAACCACTCCACAAATATCTTGTTAACAAACTATAGCAAGTCGGTTAGGACATCTACTTTGTGGATGAGACAAGTAATTTTTTCAACAATTGTTTACAGACAGATTATTTCACTTACAATTCACTGTAATCACAATTCCAGTGGGTCAGAAGATTACATACAGTAAATTGACTGTACCTTTAAACAGCTTGGAAAATTCCAGAAAATGATGTCATGGCTTTAGAAGCTTCTGATGGGCTAATTGACATAATTTGAGTCAATTGGAGGTGTACCTGTGGATGTATTTCAAGGGCTACCTTTGAACTCAGTGCCTCTTTGCTTGACATCATGGGAAAATCAAAAGAAATCAGCCAAGACCTCAGAAAAACAATTGTAGACCTCCACAAGTCTGGAGCAATTTCCAAATACCTGAATGTACCACGTTCATCTGTACAAACAATAGTACGCAAGTATATACACCATTGGACCACGCAGCCATCATACCACTCAGGAAGGAGACGCGTTCTGTCTCCCAGAGATGAACGTACTTTGGTGCGAAAAGTGCAAATCAATCCCAGAACAGCAAAGGACCTTGTGAAGATGCTGGAGGAAAAACCGGTACAAAAGTGTCTATATCCACAGTTAAACGAGTCCTATATCGACATAACCTGAACGGCCGCTCAGCAAGGAAGAAGCCACTGCTCCAAAACCGCCATAAAAAAGCCAGACTACGGTTTGCAACTGCACATGGGGACAAAGATCGTCCTTTTTGGTGAAATGTCCTCTGGTCTGATGAAGCAAAAATGGAGCTGTTTGGCCATAATGACCATCATTATGTTTGGAGGAAAAAGGGGGAGGCTTGCAAGCCCAAAGAACACCATCCCAACCATGAAACGTGGGGGTGGCAGCATCATGTTGTGGGTGTGCTTTGCTGCAGGAGGGATTGGTGCACTTCACAAAATAGATACGCTGGGTTTCTGTACAGCACTTTGAGATATCAGCTGATGTACAAAGGGCTACATAAATAAATTTGATTTGATTTGAGATGCCATCATGAGGAGGAGAATGATGTGGATATATTGAAGCAATATCTCAAGACATCAGTCAGGAAGTTAAAGCTTAGTCGCAAATGGGTCTTCCAAATGGACAATGACCCCCACATATACTTCCAAAATTGTGGCAAAATGGCTTATGGACAACGAAGTCAAGGTATTGGAGGGGCCATCACAAAGCCCTGACCTCAATCCTATAGAAAATATGTGGGCAGAACTGAAAAGGCGTGTGCGAGCAAGGAGGCCTACAAACCTGACTCAGTTACACCAGCTCTGTCAGGAGGAATGGGCAAAATTCACCCAACTTATTGTGGGAAGCTTGTGGAAGGCTACCCAAAACGTTTGACCCAAGTTAAACAATTTAAAGGCAATGCTACCAAATACTAATTGAGTGTATGTAAACTTCTGACCCAATGGGAAAGTGATGAAAGAAATAAAAGTTGAAATAATTGATTCTCTCTACTATTATTCTGACATTTCACATTCTTAAAATAGTGGTGATCCTAACTGATCTAAGACAGGGATTTTTTTTTCTCGGATTAAATGTCAGGAATTGTGAAACTGAGTTTAAATGTACTTGGCTAACGTGTATGTAAACTTCTGACTTCAACTGTATTGGTCTTGTCTCCTTGTCATCAAAACGCAGGTGTTGCATAAGATCTCTGAAGCGCTTGTGTGGCATGGTCTCTCGGAAAAGGTCCACCCCATACCTATCAGACCAAAATGACTCTACATCCATGATCTTTCCACCGTATGCCCTGCGGATATACAAGAGTGCAATAAATGATTTGCGTTCATCCCTAGACATGTCCCTCATACTCTTTCCTTTTTCTGTGTGCATGTGCGACAGTACAATTTGTGATGCGCTGCAACATCTGCATGTCACATAAACAAAGAAAATTGTTGAGAGCGCTGGCAATTTGGCTCTTTGCGTGTAGGGCCCTCTGTCTCTGAGAATATTCTGGGAAGGCCGCCTTCCTGTTGCGCTGTCGTCACTCTTTTCTACCCAAACCGTGCCATATCTCCCATACTCCTGTCTCACTGTGGCAGTTGGGATCACCGTCTGTTGGCTCTGTTCAGTTTTTTCTGCGGCGAAGCGCCGGCATTGGAGGTGGAGGCTCAAGTCAACATCAGCAACGTTGATTTCAAGCTCAATATCCAAACCTCCATCTGACTCCGATATGCAGTGCTGTCTATGCGTCCATTTGCTTTGTTCGGCTTGCCATTTGTGAATTACACGTTGTATTTTGTATTCAATGTCTGATTAGACTCTGAGGGTATAATATATATATATATAATTTCAAGCCTTATACACTGCTCAAAAAAATAAAGGGAACACTTAAACAACACAATGTAACTCCAAGTCAATCACACTTCTGTGAAATCAAACTGTCCACTTAGGAAGCAACACTGATTGACAATACATTTCACATGCTGTTCTGCAAATGGAATAGACAACAGGTGGAAATTATAGGCAATTAGCAAGACACCCCCAATAAAGGAGTGGTTCGGCAGGTGGTCACCACAGACCACTTCTCAGTTGTTATGCTTCCTGGCTGATGTTTTGGTCACTTTTGAATGCTGGCGGTGCTTTCACTCTAGTGGTAGCATGAGACGGAGTCTACAACCCACACAAGTGGCTCATGTAGTGCAGCTCATTCAGGATGGCACATCAATGCGAGCTGTGGCAAGAAGGTTTGCTGTGTCTGTCAGCGTAGTGTTCAGAGCATGGAGGCGCTACCAGGAGACAGGCCAGTACATCAGGAGACGTGGAGGAGGCCGTAGGAGGGCAACAACCCAGCAGCAGGACCGCTACCTCCGCCTTTGTGCAAGGAGGAGCAGGAGGAGCACTGCCAGAGCCCTGCAAAATGACCTCCAGCAGGCCACAAATGTGCATGTGTCTGCTGAAACGGTCAGAAACAGACTCCATGAGGGTGGTATGAGGGCCCGACGTCCACAGGTGGGGGTTGTGCTTACAGCCCAACACCGTGCAGGACGTTTGGCATTTGCCAGAGAACACCAAGATTGGCAAATTCGCCACTGGTGCCCTGTGCTCTTCACAGATGAAGCAGGTTCACACTGAGCACATGTGACAGACGTGACAGAGTCTGGAGACGCCGTGGAGAACATTCTGCTGCCTGCAACATCCTCCAGCATGACCGGTTTGGTGGTGGGTCAGTCATGGTGTGGGGTGGCATTTCTTTGGGGGGCCGCACAGCCCTCCATGTGCTCGCCAGAGGTAGCCTGACTGCCATTAGGTACCGAAATGAGATCCTCAGACCCCTTGTGAGACCATATGCTGGTGCGGTTGGCCCTGGGTTCCTCCTAATGCAAGACAATGCTAGACCTCATGTGGCTGGAGTGTGTCAGCAGTTCCTGCAAGAGGAAGGCATTGATGCTATGGACTGGCCCGCCCGTTCCCCAGACCTGAATCCAATTGATCACATCTGGGACATCATGTCTCGTTCCATCCACCAATGCCACGTTGCACCACAGACTGTCCAGGAGTTGGCGGATGCTTTAGTCCAGGTCTGGGAGGAGATCCCTCAGGAGACCATCCGCCACCTCATCAGGAGCATGCCCAGGCGTTGTAGGGAGGTCATACAGGCACGTGGAGGCCACATACACTACTGAGCCTCATTTTGACTTGTTTTAAGAACATTACATCAAAGTTGGATCAGCCTGAAGTGTGGTTTTCCACTTTAATTTTGAGTTTGACTCCAAATCCAGACCTCCATGGGTTGATAAATTGGATTTCCATTGATTATTTTTGTGTGATTTTGTTGTCAGCACATTCAACTATGTAAAGAAAAAAGTATTTAAGAAGATTATTTCATTCATTCAGATCTAGGATGTGTTATTTTAGTGTTCCCTTTATTTTTTTGAGCAGTGTATAATAAAAAAATTAGACTGCCCACAATTCTTGATTACACTATTGTTCTAAATTCAGTCATCCTCTTCACCATTTCAGTTCATTGAAGTCACATGCACCATGATCAGTTATTATCACCCATTTGGCAGCTGACAACAGAATTGCATATTTCAATATTATGTTAGTAATTTTAGCTTATTAGCCATGTGCTGCACAGACATTCTTGGTAAAAGCGAAATTTGGAAATAGAGCTGCACCTCTTGAATTTTGAGTTATTTGACAAAGGCAAGTGTCATAGAAACTGCAGAATATGCTCTTTCTGTTACTATAGAAATCAAAATGTTTTACCTGCATTTGACACTGAAAGAGGGTTTGATAAACTGATGCTCCTTTCCCCACATCTGTCAATTACATCTCTTTATGTACAATTTGACAACTAATATATTATTAGTGAAGATGGCACCGGAGGGGAAGGCTGCCGTCTTATCGGCTCTCAACCAACCATGCTATATTTTTTTTCGCGTTGTGCGTAACTTAATGTTACACATAATGTTGCTGCTACCATCTCTTATGACCAAAAAGAGCTTCTGGACATCAGAACTGCGATTGCTCACCTCAAACTGGATGAAGAGTTTTTTTCTTCAATGAGTCAGACTGGAGGGATATAATACAGACACCCGACCAGGTCCAGATCCCTGTTATTCGCTAGAGAAGGAACAGTGATTTCGCGGAAAGTGATCAGGGTGCCTTGTAAGGATCATGCGACGTGGGGCTAATCTGCCCTTGCCTTCTGTCCTGCTAGCTAACGTTCAATCGCTGGAAAATAAATGGGACGAACTGAAAGCACATTTATCCTACCAACGGGACATTAAAAACTGTAATATCTTATGTTTCACCGAGTTGTGGCAGAACAACGACATTAAGAACATACAGCTGGTGGGTTATACACTTCATCAGCAGGACAAGAGCAGCCTCGGGTAAGCCACGGGGCGGGGGCCTATGCATTTATGTAAACAGCAGCTGGTGCACGATATCTAAGGAAAACTCAAGGTTTTGCTCACCTGAGGTAGAGTATCTCAGCTGTAGACCACATTATCTACCTAGAGAGATTTCATCTGTATTTTTTTGTAGCTTTCTACATACCACCACAGACCGACGCTGGCGCTAATTCCGCCATAACCAAACAGGAAAATGCTCATCCAGAGGCGGCGCTCCTAGTGGCCGGGGACTTGAATGTAGGGAAACTTAAATCAGTTTTACCTTATTTCTATCAGCATGTTAAATGTGCAACCAGAGCACCACCTTTACTCCACACACAGAGACGCATACAAAGCTCTCCCTCACCCTCCATTTGGCAAATCTGACCATAATTCTATCCTCCTTATGCCTGCTTACAAGCAAAAATTAAAGCAGGAAGCACCAGTGACTCGGTCTATTAAAAAAAGTGGTCAGATGAGGCAGATGCTAAACTACAGGACTGTTTTGCTAGCACAGACTGGAATATGTTCTGAGATTCTTTCGATGGCATTGAGGAGTACATCACATCAGTCACTGGCTTTATCAATAAGTGCATCGAGGACATCGTCCCCACTGTGACCGGATGTACATACCAGAAGCCATGGACATTCGCACTGAGCTAAAGGATAAAGCTGCCACTTTCAAGGAGTGGGACTCTAACCCGGAAGCTTATAAGAAATCCCGCTATACCCTCAAACGAACCATCAAACAGGCAAAGCATCAATACAGGACTAAGATCGAGTCGTACTACACCAGCTCCGTCGCTCGTCTTACGTGGCAGGGCTTGCAAACTATTACAGACTACAAAGGGAAGCACAACCGAGAGCTGCCAAGTGACACGAGCCTATCAGACGAGCTAAATAACTTCTATGCTCGCATCGAGGCAAGTAACACTGAAACATGCATGAGAGCATTAGCTGCTCCGGACGACTGTGTGATCACACTCTCTGCAGCCGATGTAAGACCTTTAAACAGGTCAACATTCACAAGGCCACAGGGCCAGACAGATTACCAGGACGTGTACTCCGAGCATCCTCTGACATACTGGCAAGTGTCTTCACTGACATTTTTCAACATCTCCCTGTCTGAGTCTGTAATACCAACATGTTCCAAGCAGACCACCATAATCCCTGTGCCCAAGAACACTAAGGTGACCTGCCTAAATGACTACCGACCGGTATCACTCACGTCTGTAGCCATGGAATGCTTTGGAAGGCTGGTCATGGCTCACATCAACACCATTATCCCAGAAACCATAGACCCACTCCAATTTACATACCGCACCAACAGATCCACAGATGATACAATCTCTATTGCATTCCACATTGCCCTTTCACACCTGGACAAAAGGAACACCTATGTGAGAATGCTATTCATTGACTACAGCTCAGCGTTCAACACCATAGTGCCCTCAAAGTTAATCTCTAAGCTAAGGATCCTGGGGCTAAACACTTCCCTCTGCAACTGGATTCTGAACTTCCTGATGGGCCGCGCCCAGGTGGTAAGGGTAGGGAACAACACATCCCCCACGCTGATCCTCAACACGGGGACCCCTCAGGGTTGCGTGCTCAGTCCCCTCCTGTACTCCCTGTTCACTCATGACTGCACGGCCAGGCACGACTCCAACACCCTCATTAAGTTTGCTGATGACACAACAGTGGTAGGCCTGATCATCGACAGCGATGAGACAGCCTATAGGGAGGAGGTCAGAGACCTGACCGTCTGGTGCAAGGACAACAACCTCTTCGTCAACGTGATCAAGACAAAGGAGATGACTGTGGACTACAGGAAAAGGAAGACCGAGCACGCCCCCATTCTCATCGTAGTAGTGGAGCAGGTTGAGAGCTTCAAGTTCCTTGGTGTCCACATCACCAACAAACTAACATGGTCCAAGCACGACAATACCTATTTCCCCCTCAGGAGAATGAAAATATTTGGCATGGGTCCTCAGATCCTCAAAAGGTTCATCAGCTGCACCATCGAGAGCATCCTGACCGGTTGCGTCACTGCCGGTTATGGCAACTGCTCGGCCTCCGACCGCAAGGCACTACAGAGGGTAGTGCATACGGCCCAGTACGTCACCGGGGCCAAGCTTCTTGCCATCAGGACCTCTATACCAGGCGGTGTCAGAGGAAGGCCCTAAAAATTGTCAGACTCCAGCCACCCTAGTCATAGTGTTCTCTCTGCTACCGCACAGCAAGCGATAACGGAGCGCCAAGTCTTGGTCCAATGGCTCCTACCCCCAAGCCATAAGACTTCTGAACAGCTAATCAAATTGCTACCCAGACTATTTACATTGCCCCCCCCCCTCTGTTATTATCTATGCATAGTCACTTAAATAACTCTACCTACATGTACATATTACCTCGACACCAGTGCACCCACACATTGACTCTGTACTGGTACCCCCTGTAAATAGCCCCGCTATTGTTCTTTAATCATTTGTTTCTTATCTCTTGCTTTTTTGGGGGGTATTTTCTTAAAACTGCATTGTTGGTTAAGGGCTTGTAAGTAAGCATTTCACTGTAAGTTCTACACCTGTTTGTATTCTGTGCATGTTTTTATTTATCTGTTATTTTACCCGGTAAGTTTACTGAGAACACATTCTCATTTGCAGCAACAACCTGGGGGAATAGTTACAGGGATGAATGAGCTAATTGGAAGCTGGGGATTATTAGGTGACCATGATGGTTTTGAGGGCCAGATTGGGAATTTAACACCCCTACTCTTATGATAAGTGACATGGGCTCTATAATGACCTCAGAGAGTCAGGACACCCATTTAACGTCCCATCCGAAAGACAGCACCCTACACAGGGCAATGTCCCCAATCACTGCCCTGGGGTATTGGGATATTTTAAATGTGTTAGACCAGAGGAAAGAGTGCCTCCTACTGGCCCTCCAACACCACTTCCAGCAGCATCTGGTCTCCCATCCAGGGACTGACCAGGACCAACCCTGCTTAGCTTCAGAAGCAAGCCAGTAGTGGGATGCAGGGTGGTATGCTGCTGGCTTATGATAAATAACATTTTATTTTGATTTGCCACACCAGATTATTGCCAATCTTGGCTATAGTTTATAGACAGTAAAGTTTAGGCTGTGCAGGCTGACTGACACTTTTGTTTCCCACTCATCAGCTTGGATAGAGTAAAGAATATGTTTTGCATTATTCTAAAGGGCTACTGCAACACATAGCATGTTTTTGTTTCCCTTACAATAAATTTGATTAGTTATAGTAAATAAAACAGTCCCATAACAGATTATTTTTATAAAGTGAATGATATCAACCCGCAAGGCCACCTGGTCAAATTATTTGCTGCTGACAAATAGGCATAACACAATCTTTTTTAAATTAAATCAAACACTTCACCCTCATTCATTTAGGCCAAATTTTATTATTATTAATAATATTATTATTATATATTTTTTTTTACCTTTATTTAACTAGGCAAGTCAGTTAAGAACAAATTGTTATTCTTATATTATTTAAATTAATGGCCATTCATTCAGTGAGGAGAGAGAGAGCGAGCGAGAGAGAAGCATTAGCGTCTGTCTGGGTACCAACGTCCTACTGTGCGTTGTCTTGGCGAGTTAAGTTTGGTAAAAGTGTGGGGGGAAAAAACTAAAAAGGCTCAATACGTTTCTGTTTGTGATTTCATAGTTCTGAGAAATTAGCAGTGTAAAACAAAAACATTTAGGAAAAGTCAGGGAAGGTTCTAGTGTTAAATGTGTTACACTCACATCGGCTACAGAGAGCAAGATCATACAGTCGTCCGGAACAGCTGGTGCTCTCATGCATGGTTTAGTGTTGCTTGCTTCAGAAGCAACACTCACCAGGTAGGCTCTTGTTGCTGGGCAGCTCTGGGCTGGGTTTCCCTTTGTAATCCATGATAGTTTGCAAGCCCTGCCACATTCATCATAGCCGGCATAGTAGGATTCGATGTTAGTCCTGTATTGACACTTTGCCTGTGTAATGACTCGGAGGTCGTAGCGGGATTTCTTATAAGCATCCAAATTAGTTTCCCGCTCCTTAAATGTGGATGTTACCTGTAATCCATGGCTTCTGGTTGGGGTATGTACGGTGCCTTCAGAGAGTATTCACACCCCTTGACTTTTTCCACATTTTGTTGTTACAGCCTGAATTGAAAATGTATTATATTGAGATTTTGTGTCACTGGCCTACACACAATAACCCCATAATGTCGAAGTGGAATTATGTTTTTAGAAATTCAACCCCGGGCCTCCCGAGTGTTGCAGCAGTCTAAGGCATTGCATCGCAGTGCTAGAGATCCGGGTTCAATCCTGGGCTGTGTCGCAGCAGACCGGGAGACCCATGAGACGGCGCATAATTAGCCCCGCGTCGTTCGGGTTAGGGGAGGGTTTGGCCAGCTGGGATGCCCTTATCCCATGGCTCTCTAGCGACTCCTTGTGGCGGCCGGGCGCATACACGCTAACTTCAGGTCGCCAGCTGTACGGTGTTTCCTGCGACAAAAAGGTGCTGCTGACTTCCGGGTTAAGCGAGCAGTGTGTCAAGAAGCAGTGCGGATTGGCGGGTTGTGTTTCGAAGGACGCGTGGCTCTCGACCTTCACCTCTCCCGAGTCCGTACGGAGATGCAGCGATGGGACAAGACTGTAACTAAAAATGTGCTTAACAAGTCACATAATAAGTTGCATGGGCTCACTCTGCTGTATGTGCAATAATAGTGTTCAACATGATTTTTCAATGACTAAATCAAATCAAATCAAATTTATTTATATAGCCCTTCTTACATCAGCTGATATCTCAAAGTGCTGTACAGAAACCCAGCCTAAAACCCCAAACAGCAAGCAATGCAGGTGTAGAAGCACGGTGGCTAGGAAAAACTCCCTAGAAAGGCCAAAACCTAGGAAGAAACCTAGAGAGGAACCAGGCTATGAGGGGTGGACAGTCCTCTTCTGGCTGTGCCGGGTGGAGATTATAACAGAACATGGCCTAGATGTTCAAATGTTCATAAATGACCAGCATGGTCAAATAATAATAATCATAGTAGTTGTCGAGGGTGCAACAAGTCAGTAACACAAGAGTAAGTGTCAGTTGGCTTTTTCATAGCCGATCTTTGAGAGTATCTCTACCGCTCCTGCTGTCTCTAGAGAGTTGAAAACAGCAGGTCTGGGACAGGTAGCACGTCCAGTGAATAGGTCAGGGTTCCAGCAGGTCTGGGACAGCAGGTCTGGGACAGGTAGCACGTCCGGTGAACAAGTCAGGGTTCCATAGCTGCAGGCAGAACAGTTGGAACTGGAGCAGCAGCACGGCCAGGTGAACTGGGGATAGCAAGGAGTCATCAAGCCAGGTAGTCCTGAGGCATGGTCCTAGGGCTCAGGTCCTCCGAGAGAGAAAGAAAGAGAGAATTAGAGAGAGCATATTTAAATTCACACAGGACACCGGAAAAGACAAGAGAAATACTCCAGATGTGACAGACTGACCCTAGCCCCCCGACACATAAACTACTGCAGCATAAATACTGGAGGCTGAGACAGGAGGGGTCAGGAGACACTGTGGCCCCATCCGATGAAACCCCCGGACAGAGCCAAACAGGTAGGATATAACCCCACCCACTTTGCCAAAGCACAGCCTCCACACCACTGGAGGGATATCTCCAACCACCAACATACCATCCTAAGACAAGGCCGAGTATAGCCCACAAAGATCTCCGCCACGGCACAGCCCAAGGGGGGGCGCCAACCCAGACAGGAAGACCACGTCAGTGACTCAACCCACTCAAGTGACGCACCCCTCCCAGGGACGGCATGGAAGAACACCAGCAAGCCAGTGACTCAGCCCCCGTAATAGGGGTAGAGGCAGAGAATCCCAGTGGAAAGAGGGGAAACCGGCCAGGCAGAGACAGCAAGGGTGGTTCGTTTCTCCAGCCTTTCCGTTCACCTTCACACCCCTGGGCCAGACTACACTTAATCATAGGACCTACTGAAGAGATATGTCTTCAGTAAAGACTTAAAGGTTGAGACTGAGTCTGCGTGTCTCACATGGGTAGGCAGACTATTCCATAAATATTGAGCTCTATAGGAGAAAGCCCTGCCTCCAGCTGTTTGCTTAGAAATTCTAGGAAATATTAGGAGGCCCGCGTCTTGTGACCGTAGCGTACGTGTAGGTATGTACGGCAGGACCAAATCGGAATGATAGGTAGGAGCAAGCCCATCTAATGCTTTGTAGGTTAGCAGTAAAACCTTGAAATAAGCCCTTGCCTTAACAGGAAGCCAGTGTAGGGAGGCTAGCACTGGAGTAATATGATCAAATTCTTTGGTTCTAGTCAGGATTCTAGCAGCCGTATTTAGCACTAACTGAAGTTTATTTAGTGCTTTATCCGGGTAGCCGGAAAGTAGAGCATTGCAGTAGTACAACCTAGAAGTAACAAAGGCATGGATTCATTTTTCTGCGTCATTTTTGGACAGAAAGTTTCTGATTTTTGCAATGTTACGTAGATGAAAAAAAGCTGTCCTTGCAACAGTTTTGATATGTTCTTCAAAAGAGAGATCAGGGTCCAGAGTAACCCCGAGGTCCTTCACAGTTTTATTTGAGACGACTGTACAACCATCCAGATTAATTGTCAGATTCAACAGAAGATCTTTGTTTCTTGGGACCTAGAACAAGCATCTGTTTTGTCCGAGTTTAAGAGTAGAAAGTTTGCAGCCATCCAATTCCTTATATCTGAGACACAGGCTTCTAGTGAGAGCAATTTTGGGGCTTCACCATGTTTCATTGAAATGTACAGCTGTGTGTCATCCGCATAGCAGTGAAATGTAACATTATGTTTTCGAATGACATCCCCAAGAGGTAAAATATATAGTGAAAACAATAGTGGTCCTAAAACGGAACCTTGAGGAACACCGAAATTTACAGTTGATTTGTCAGAGGACAAACCATTCACAGAGACAAACTGATATCTTTCCGACAGATAAGACCTAAACCAGGCCAGAACTTGTCCATTTAGACCAATTTGGGTTTCCAGTCTCTCCAAAATAATGTGATGATCGATGGCATCAAAAGCAGCACTAAGATCTAGGAGCACGAGGACAGACGCAGAGCCTCGGTCTGACGTCATTAAAAGGTCATTTTAATGACTACCTCATCTCTGTACCCCACACATACAATTTTATGCAAGGTCCCTCAGTCGAGCAGTGAATTACAAACACAGATTCAACCACAAAGACCGGGGAGATTTTCCAATGCCTTGCAAAAATGCAAATAAAAAAAGCTGACATTTTAATATCCCTTTGAGCATGGTGAAGTTATTAATGACGCTTTGGATGGTGTATCAATACACCCAGTCACTACAAAGATACAGGCTAACTCAGTTGCTGGAGAGGAAGGGAACAGCTCAGGGAATTCACCATGAGGCCAATGGTGACTTTTAAAACCGTTTCATGACTTTCAAACCGAGTTTCATGGCTGTGATGGGAGAAAACTGAGAATGGATCAACAACATTGTAGTTGCTCCACAATACTAAACTAAATCACAGTGAACAGAATACAGAATAAAAATATTCCAAAACATGCATCCTGTTGAGCAATAAGACACTATAGTAAAACAGGCAAAATCCTTGAGGAAAACCTGTATCAGTCTGCTGAACAAGTTCTCATTTACAATTGCGACCTGGCCAAGATAAAGCAAAGCAGTTCGACAACATACAAGAACACAGAGTTACACATGGAGTAAAACAACATACAATCAATGATACAGTAGAAAAAAATTATAAAAACAATAACCTAAAACACAAAGCCAAATATACTCTGGAATTGCTTACCAAGACGACATTGAATTTTCCTCAGTTGTCTTTTTGCATTTTTGACAAATCGGCATGGAAATCTAGGGCAAGACTTGAAAATAGCTGTCTAGCAATGTTCAGCAACCAGCTTGACAGAACTTGAAGAATGGTAAAAAGATTATCGTGCAAAAATAACTCCAGGAATTCAGGTGTAGAAATTTCTTATGGACTTACCCAGAAAGACTCACAGCTGTAATCGCTGCCAAAGATAAACTTATATAAATTAAATATTTCTGTATAAAATTTTCAATACATTAGCAAAGATTTCCAAAAACATGTTTTCACTTTGTCATTATGGGGAGAGGAAGAAAGTGTAGATGTTGCACTGTCTCCGCAACCCACGCTACCAAATTTGATAGTAGGAGTAAAACAGCATCGATGTTGTACAGTGTTCTTCGTCAAGTAGGACCAACCTTGATTACAACTTCCAGTAAATATGACCATATATTGGCATTAATTGTTATGCAATGGTATTGATTCTGAGGGTGTGCTTTTTTTCTCTCAGGCAGTTTCCTGAAATAGACTCCTTGGGTGTGTGTGGTTTCCCATGGACGGGGACGTGCGAGACCATGTGACCCGCTGACCTTTCCGCACCATCCCACAGCGACATAATGGACTCTTAGCCGTGGGCTGCGCCTCGCCACGGACCGGGGCCTGCCGCTATCCAGTCCGTGAGTGACCTCTGACCTTCCTACCCCCCCACCCATCCGTACACCCTACTGTCCCTGAGGGTAGGCTCGTCCCCAGAGAGAGAGGGTCTACAGACAGACGGAGGGACAACTTCTACTTTCGGCCTTCAGCCTACCATCACCTAGGAGGTAAGACATTGGATGTGTGTATACATTATGAACGCTTGGTGCAAATCTTTGTTAGTTAGGACATGTGTGTGTTGCAAGAAAGTTGTTCTTCTGTCAAATGTAGTCTGAATCTAGTTTTCTTGGTCTGCAAATTCAGATAAAGGAACGATGCAAAGATGCCCATTGAGATTTGTCTTCGCTGTCAAAGCCGTGCTCATTCCGTTTCCAGTCCAAATTGTTATGTCCAAAGCATCTCAGCAATGCAGACAGGAAATGAAATCAGTCTGACTTGCTTTGCTTGGTGGAAGGAATGTGCAAGTGAGATCCTGTTTTGAATGGAGGGTATTTATTCACTTTAATAGGGTTAGCTAAGGAGGATGTCATTCGGGGTCACAGGTTGTCCAGTGTTCTCTGACAGACTGCTGGAGCAATTTTTTTGTACATGGTGGTGTTTTGGCTTTTGTGGTTTTGTAGCAGTAAGACCAAAACAAAGTTGCACACACACATTGCACTTTGTACTGTGTGTACACAACCACCCAACCACATACTCCTACACACGCAAACAGACAAAGCGATGTTGATTGGTTGGCCATTTCCTGCGAAAACAGCGTGTGCCCACGCAAAAGCGAAGCATATCTGAGAGCAGCATTTTTTTTTCTCTCTTTGGCTGAAATGTCTGCATGTGACAGTGGTGTTTCCAGAGCCAGCTGAGCTGATGAGGTAAGAGTCAGTCCGTCAGGCCCTGCTTGGCTACACAAGAGCTCCTCTGTTCCTTCCTCCCACTCAGACGAGATACAGGCCAGCCATGCACCCAAACAGGTGTCTGCTGCTCACTGTTGCTGTTTAACCTGTTGGGTCTAGGGGGCAGCATTTGCACGTCTGGATAAAAAAAATGTACCCGATTTAATCTGGTTACTAATCCTACCCAGTAACTAGAATATGCATATACTTATTATATATGGATAGAAAACACTCTAAAGTTTCCAAAACTGTTTGAATGGTGTCTGTGAGTATAACAGAACTCATTTGGCAGGCAAAACCCTGAGACATTTTCTGACAGGAAGTGGATACCTGATGTGTTGTATTGACTTTAAAGCTATCCCATTGAAAGACACAGGGGTTTAGGAATATTTTGGCACTTCCTATTGCTTCCACTAGATGTCACCAGCCTTTACAAAGTGTTTTGAGTCTTCTGGAGGGAGATCTGACCGAACAAGAGCCATGGAACGGTGATGTCCCATTAGACACCTGGCGCGCTACTTCATGTTGGGTACCCTCGTTCCAATACGTTATAAAAGGCTATGCATTCGTCCACCTTGAATATTATTCATGTTCTGGTTAAAAAAGGCCCTAATGATTTATGCTATACAACGTTTGACATGTTTGAACGAACGGAAATATATTTTTTCCCCTCGTTCATGACGAGAAGTCCGGCTGGCTTACATCATGTGCTAACGAGACGGAGATTTTTGGACATAAATGATGAGCTTTTTTGAACAAAACTACATTCGTTATGGACCTGTGATACCTGGAAGTGACATCTGATGAAGAGAATCAAAGGTAATGGATTATTTACATAGTATTTTCGATTTTAGATCTCCCCAACATGACGTCTAGTCTGTATCGCAACGCGTATTTTTCTGGGCACAGTGCTCAGATTATTGCAAAGTGTGATTTCCCAGTAAGGTTATTTTTAAATCTGGCAAGTTGATTGCGTTCAAAAGATGTAAATCTATAATTCTTTAAATGACAATATAATATTTTAACAATGTTTTCTAATTTTAATTATTTAATTTCTGACGCTGACTTGACTGCCGGTTATTGGAGGGAAACGATTTCCTCAACATCAATGCCATAGTAAAACGCTGTTTTTGTATATAAATATGAACTTGATAGAACTAAAAATGCATGCATTGTCTAACATAATGTCCTAGGAGTGTCATCTGATGGAGATTGTAAAAGGTTAGTGTATCATTTTAGCTGGTTTTATGGTTTTGGTGACCCTGTCTTTGACTTGACAAAACATTACACACAACTCTTGTAAATGTACTGTCCTAACATACTCTAAATTTATGCTTTCGCCGTAAAACCTTTTTGAAATCGTAAAACGTGGTTAGATTAAGGAGATGTTTATCTTTCAAATGGTGTAACATAGTTGTATTTTTGAAAAATTTGAATTTTGACATTTATTTGGATTCAAATTTGCCGCTCTTGAAATGCACCTGCTGTTGATGGAGTGCACCACAGGTGGCACGCTAGCGTCCCACCTAGCCCCAAGAGGTTAAAGAGGACTGCCTGAGAGGTGTGTACAGGAAATTAGTGAATGCTCCCTACTTAGCAGATAATATCTTCTTTTCTCTGGTAGACCAACACTCTATGCGTAAATGGCGGAGGAGTGTGAGGCCGGCCCAGAATAGCAGCGAGTGTGCTTCTTGTGAAGTGTCTCTCAATGTTGGGAGGGCCTGGGGGGCCCAGACTGACGGCAGAGAAGTAAGAGGAAGGAGCCCTTGCGGGTGGTGGCAGGGGGAGTGTTATTTTAATCTGGGTGCCACGTTCCCCCCCAACCCACCAACCCTCTTGCTCTCTGTCCCTCACACTATTTTTCCTCTTAAATTCTCTTCTTTTCTGTTCCTTCTTGCTGTCTTTCTGCACACGCCTCTCCCTTCATCCTTCCCCATTTGAGCTCATATTCAGTGTTTTTGTTCACACACTCGCTGTAATAAAATATGCCATTTTAGCAGATGCTTTTATCCAAAGTGATTTAGCCATGCATGCATACATTTTACATATGGGTGGTCCTGGGAATGGAACCCACTATCCTGCCGTTGCAAGTGCCATGCTCTACCAACTCTCTCCTCTCTCTCCCACATAAGCACACACAGTTATCGCCTTACCACAGTCAAGGGCATGCGGTGTGCCTATTCCGGATATATGTCAGATATGTCATTAACGTGTCCGGAAGCGTGTTCAAATGGCCCTTTTAACGGGGCAGGCCATTGCGTTCTCCAGTTATAGGTTGGTGGTGTCTCGTTTTCAATGTTCCTCCTCCCCTATGCACTGTATGTGTTTGTGGTGCATTGGTTTAATTTTCAACAAAAAACTTTTTTGGTATGAAATACAGTTAAGAATAATAGCCCACTTGTTTTTCAGTACAGTGTGTGGGGCTCAGTAGTGTGGCGTTCTTAAAGAGATAAATTACCCCAACACATATACAGATGTTTTCATGTATCCTACTCTACTCTGCCCACACACCGGCAGCTCATTTCTGATACTTTTCCACTAATTGGTCTTTTCACCAATCAGATCAAATCTTTTGCCAATAACCGGGCAAACACACACCATGTGTTGTCTGCTATAGTATGCTTTAGGAAAAATCTGCAGGCTTCAATCCAGTTCTTGTCAGTTGGACAGTGACGTGTTCTACAGGACCTCCTGGGAGGGTTGAGCTGCTCCAAGCTAGTTGTCACACGTTGGCATGCAGTCAGACTATCTATCCGAAGGCCGTAACACCACTAGTTACTAACCTTGCCCATACACTCGTGATTCACGGCAACCGGAAACATATCAAGGACGTGCTGGAGATGGAGCGTCTGATAAGCGTACGTACGACGCACTCACTTAGATTGTCTTTGTTAATAGGAGTCCTAGTAACACAGACAGCCCTGTAGTAGGTGGGAGACTGCATTCATTTCATACTCGTGTAATCAATTTTTTTTCTCTCCTCTCTAAGATGCCCCTTATTTCTAGACTCTCTCTCTCCATGTGTTGCCACCTCTAGAGTCTCTTCATCTTTCCGTCTCACAATCTCCGTGTCTTGGGTACATTGCTTGCTTCGGCACACCTCTCAAAGTTTCTATTTTCTTTCTTCTCTTTCCCCCCTCTCACTCTCTGGTTCATCAGGCTGTTGTTATGTGCTGCTTCTCTTATCTCTTCCTATTTATTCTTTCACTCAGGAAAACACCGGAAGATTGGCAGTGTAGTCTAGCCCACTCACCGCAGGTGTGATTCAATGCGATCTCTGAAAGAGCACATCTGCAACACCCACACATACATTCGCCACACTTGCATGCTTACGCGTGTCCTCATAACCAACCTATCATGAAAAACAGTGTGCCACTGTGCCTGTTCTCAGTTCATCCCATATGAGCACTGTGCACATCAGGAGTATGTCAGTGGACAACAGAGTTGAGAGATGGAAAATGGATACACTAGTTAGCTAGTTTGCAGTCGAATGATGCCTCGATTCTCTATAAATAGAACAAATGCCTCAGGAAAGTTCTACAGACAGGGAACTATTAACGTGGAAAGAACTTCAACACGCCAACGAGGCACTCGGGTAAATGTTTGCGCCTTTCTGGTGCTGGTTCTTGATAGTCCAAAATGGCTTCCTTTGATCGTCTCCAGTCTTTCATCCAACTCAGCAGCACAGATCTGAAATAGATCAACAAGTAGAATAAGGCTAGATAGTGAATTGGGAAAGTATTAAGACCCCTTGCTTTTTCTACATTTTGATACGTTACAGCCTTATTCTAAAATGGATTATCAATCTACACACTGCCCCATAATGACAAAGCAGCCTCGAGTCTTCTTGGGTATGACGCTACAAGCTTGGCACACCTTTAGGGCTCCTGGGTGGCGCAGCGGTCTAAGTCACTGCATCTCAGTACAAGAGGTGTCACTGCAGTCCCTGGTTCGAATCCAGGCTGTATCACAACCGGCCGTGATTGGGAGTCCCATAGGGCGGCGCACAATTGGCCCAGTGTCGTCCGGGTTTGGCTGGTGTAGGCAGCCATTGTAAATAAGAATTTATTCTTAACTGACTTGCTTAGTTAAAGGTTAAATAAAATAAATACATGTCAGTGAGGACTGTTCTCTACATAATATCTATATATCTGAAAACACCACAATGCTGTACTCTACTGAACGTTGCCCTGTTTCAAACCATGTTCTTATTAGAAGAGCTTTAATCTATTGTGAATCTAGAGCATTATATTACTTACTTACGTCCCCCAGGTCATAGAGTGCATGAGCCTGAGAAAATATTGCCCTAATCCACCACCTCCACCTGCCTACATGTCTAAAAGCAAAAAGCAGGTTTTTTTCCCTGTAGAATTATTGTTATTCAATTTTGAAAGTAGACTTATCCCAGAAAGACAAGTCACAAGTGATGGTGCGTCCTACTGAATTCAACCTCAATATGGGCAGCCACTTCCGTTAACCTCTATGGGACCCCTTCCCGTTCTCATTCCGGTAACGGGATTGCTTGACAAGATAGCAAAAATCTAATAATTTCAATTTCTCAAACAATCAACTATTTTACACCATTTGAAAGATAAACACCTCCTTAATCCAACCACGGTGTCCGATTTCAAAGAGGCTTTACGGCAAAAGCATAAAGTTAGATTGTTAGGACAGTACATAGCCAAAAAAAGTACACAGCCATTTTCAATTCAAGGACAGCACCAAAAGCAGAAAACCAGCTAAAATTATGCACTAACCTTTGACAATCTTCATCAGATGACACTCCTAGGACATCATGTTACACAATACATGCATTCTTTTGTTCGATAAAGTTCATATTTATATATAAAAACAGCATTTTACATCGGCGCGTGATGTTCAGAAAATATTTTCCCAATGCTTCCGGTGAATCAGCGCTACAATTTACAAAATTACTATTCGAAAACATTGGTCAAATCTAATATTGTCATTCAAAGAATAATAGATTAACATCTCGTGAATGCAACCGCATTGCCAGATTTAAAAATAACTTTACTGGGAAATCACACTTTGCAATAAACGAGGTGCTATGCTCAGAAAAATAGGCTAGGCGATACAGGTTAGCTCCATCTTGGAACCATCTAAAATCAAATATACTATTGTAAATATTCCCTTACCTTTGATTATCTTCATCAGAAGGCACTTCCAGGAATCCATTTTTTTTACATTTACATTTTAGTCATTTAGCAGACGCTCTTATCCAGAGCGACTTACAGTAGTGAATGCATACATTTCATACATTTTTTTTCTCCGTACTGGTCCCCCGTGGGAATCGAACCCACAACCCTGGCGTTGCAAACACCATGCTCTACCAACTGAGCCACACGGGACCGGTCCACAACAAATGTAGTTTAGTTAAAAAGTTAATTTATGTCCCAATAGCTCCTTCTTGTTAGCGCGTTCCGAAGGCTACTCATAATGTACGAGGCGTGCGGGACTTGTCGTCACGAATGTGCAAAAGATATATATTTACGTTCGTTCAAACATGTCAAACGTTGTATAACATAAATCTTTAGAGCCTTTTTCAATCAGAGCTACAATAATATTCAAGGCGGACGATTGCATTGTCTTACTAAATGTTTCGGAACGAGAGGGTACCCACGGGCGCGCGCGTCATAGTAGTAATGGCCCTCCCCCTATTACCAACTTTCCAGGCCTCTCGTTTGGTCAGTTTCTACCGTAGACGACTCAAACCACTTTGAAAAGACTGTTGACATCCAGTGGAAGCCTTAGGAAGTGCCAAATGAATCCTAACTCATGGTGTGTTTCATAGGCAAAGTGTTGAAGGTGATTCCACAAATCAGATTTCCACTTCCTGCCTGGAATCTTCTCAGGTTTTGGCCTGCCATATGAGTTCTGTTATACTCAGACACCATTCAAAAAGTTTTAGAAACGTTAGTGTTTTCTATACAAATCTACTAATTATATGCATATTCTTGTTACTGGGCAGGAGTAGTAACCAGATTAAATCGGGTACGTTTTTTATCCGGCCGTGCAAATACTGCCCCCTAGCCCCAACAGGTTTTAACGTAGGTTATTTGTTGTTGATGTGATGGTATGGTAAGGGGTGGGACTGAGGAGATGAGCTGGAGGGACAGTGGTGGCAGAAGAATAAGCCACACAAATGTATCAGGCTGAAGGTCAAGCTGTGCGTGATGCTGTGTGTGCGCCCGTGCAGCAGTTTTAACTGCTAGAGAAACTGAATCCATGAGATGCCATCAAAGCCCAGCAGCTTTGGGACATTTGCTCGGGTAATCATGCCAATCTCTGGGGGATTTTTGGGCCCCTATCTTTGTCATTTTCATGTAATAGCCTATGGAACAAAACAAGTTCCAACTCAGTCAAAGCAATTTTTCTTTTAATTCCTTCAGCGTAAAGTGAGATGAAATCCATGTTTAGGTTCCACCTCCAAGGAATGACAAAGGCTACTTAACCTCTTGGGGCTAGGTGGGACGCTAGCGTGCCACCCGTGGTGCACTCCATCAACAGCAGGTGCATTTCAAGAGCGGCAAATTTGAATCCAAATAAATGTCAAAATTCAAATTTTTCAAAAATACAACTATGTTACACCATTTGAAAGATAAACATCTCCTTAATCTAACCACGTTTTACGATTTCAAAAAGGTTTTACGGCGAAAGCATAAATTTAGAGTATGTTAGGACAGTACATTTACAAGAGTTGTGTGTAATGTTTTGTCAAGTCAAAGACAGGGTCACCAAAACCATAAAACCAGCTAAAATGATGCACTAACCTTTTACAATCTCCATCAGATGACACTCCTAGGACATTATGTTAGACAATGCATGCATTTTTAGTTCTATCAAGTTCATATTTATATCGAAAAACAGCGTTTTACTATGGCATTGATGTTGAGGAAATCGTTTCCCTCCAATAACCGGCAGTCAAGTCAGCGTCAGAAATTAAATAATTAAAATTAGAAAACATTGGTAAAATATTATATTGTCATTTAAAGAATTATAGATTTACATCTCTTGAACGCAATCAACTTGCCAGATTTAAAAATAACCTTACTGGGAAATCACACTTTGCAATAATCTGAGCACTGCGCCCAGAAAAATACGCGTTGCGATACAGACTAGACGTCATGTTGGGGAGATCTAAAATCGAAAATACTATGTAAATAATCCATTACCTTTGATTCTCTTCATCAGATGTCACTTCCAGGTATCACAGGTCCATAACGAATGTAGTTTTGTTCAAAAAAGCTCATCATTTATGTCCAAAAATCTCCGTCTCGTTAGCACATGATGTAAGCCAGCCGGACTTCTCGTCATGAACGAGGGGAAAAAATATATTTCCGTTCGTTCAAACATGTCAAACGTTGTATAGCATAAATCATTAGGGCCTTTTTTAACCAGAACATGAATAATATTCAAGGTGGACGAATGCATACTCTTTTATAACGTATTGGAACGAGGGTACCCAACATGAACTAGCGCGCCAGGTGTCTAATGGGACATCACCGTTCCATGGCTCTTGTTCGGTCAGATCTCCCTCCAGAAGACTCAAAACACTTTGTAAAGGCTGGTGACATCTAGTGGAAGCAATAGGAAGTGCCAAAATATTCCTAAACCCCTGTGTTTTTCAATGGGATAGGTTTAAAGTCAATACAACACATCAGGTATCCACTTCCTGTCAGAAAATGTCTCAGGGTTTTGCCTGCCAAATGAGTTCTGTTATACTCACAGACACCATTCAAACAGTTTTGGAAACTTTAGAGTGTTTTCTATCCATATATAATAAGTATATGCATATTCTAGTTACTGGGTGGGATTAGTAACCAGATTAAATCGGGTAACAAAATTTTTATCCAGACGTGCAAATGCTGCCCCCTAGACCCAACAGGTTAAACATATTCATGGGTGTGGGTATTTCCACGTGGACTTGATGAACATCAACACATAGCTAGCTAGCGGTCAGTGCACTATCTTGTTAACCTTATCTAGCTAGCTAATGTTATCTATTGTTGCTGGATTTTTTTTAACTATACCATATTCAAAAGATTAGCCAGCAGGCTCTATGGCTGGTACTAGAACTAGATTTGTTAAAAGCATTGATTTAGGTAAAACGTCACCACAGATGGAAAACGTCACCACAAAATCTTTGACTTCACCATCTATTGTTATCTCAGGCTGCGAATCTGCCATTAAATAGTTAGGAAGAATAAGAGGAAGCTCCGGTAATATTGGTAAGTATTGAAAGATGGCTGAAATGCGTGTTTCTACATTGTAATGGACAATGTGCAAAGTTTGGTTGGCTGCTGGCAGTCTTTGGCTGTCGTACAGCAAAGCCAAGTCAGGCTTGTGTTCATGGTTCTCGCAGGATAAGTTAAATTATAGGCTACAATGACTTTGCTCATGATCATGCATGTAACTAAGTTTCTTGAATTTTCTTTTGCAGGTGCCTTTTCATTATATGGATAGAACCTCATGGTTTCTAGCTAATGTTGTTACACCAATCAAAGCAGTGGAGCCTGTAGTGAAGCAAAACTTTAGTGGTCAAAACCATTCATACACTATCATTCAAAAGTTTGGGGTCACTTAGAAATGTCCTTGTTTTTGAAAGAAAAGCACATTTTCTTGTCTTAAAATAACATCAAATTGATCAGAAATACAGTATAGACATTGTTAATGTTGTAAATGACTATTGTAGCTGGAAACGGCAGATTGTATGCCTATGTAGATATTCCATTAAACAGAGGCCCATTGTCAGCAACCATCACTCCTGTGTTCCAATGTCACGTTGTGTTAGCTAATCCAAGTTTATAATTTTAAAAGGCTAATTGATCATTAGAAAACCCTTTTGCAATTATGTTAGCACAGCTGAAAACTGTTGTCCTGATTAAAGAAGCAATAAAACTGGCATTATTTAGACTAGTTGAGTATCCGGAGCATCAGCATTTGTGGGTTCGATTACAGGCTCAAAATGGCCAGAAACAAATACTTTTTTTCTGAAACTCGTCAGTCTGAGAAATGAAGGCTATTCCATGCGAGAAATTGCTAAGAAATTGAAGATTTTGTACAATGCTGTGTGCTACTCCCTTCACAGAACAGTGCAAACTGTCTCTAACCAGAATAGAAAGAGGTGCATCGGGGCCTCCCACTCAACTAAGCAAAAGGGGAGAAGGGCCTTGGTCACGGAGGTGACCAAGAACCCAATGGTCACTCTGACAGAGCTCCAGAGTTTCTCTGTGGAGATGGTAAAACCTTCCAGAAGGACAACCATTTTTGCAGCACTCCACCAATCAGGCCTTTATGGTAGTGGCCAGATGGAAGCCACTCCTTAGTAAAAGGCACATGAAGGCCTGCTTGGAGTTTGTCAAAAGGCACTTAAAGGACTCTCAGACCATGAGAAACAAGGTTCTCTGGTCTAATGAAACCAAGATTGAACTTTTTGTCCTGAATGCCAAGTGTCACGTCTGGAGGAAACCTGACACCATCCCTAGGGGATGCACGGTGGTGGCAGCATCATGCTGTGGGAGTGGCTTCGGAACAAGTCTCTGAATGTCTTTGAGTGACCCAGCCAGAGCCTGGACTTGAACCTGATCAAACATCTCTGGAGAGACCTGAAAATAGCTGTGCAGCGATGCTCCCCATCCAACCTGACAGAGATTGAGAGGATCTGCAGAGAGGATTGGGAGAAACTCTCCAAACACAGGTGTGCCAAGCTTGTAGCGTTATACCCAAGAATACACGAGGCTATAATCGCTGCCAACGGTGTTTTAACAAAGTACTGAGTAAAGGGTCTGAATACTTCTGTAA
Source organism: Salmo salar (assembly GCF_965601325.2). NCBI lineage: Eukaryota > Metazoa > Chordata > Actinopteri > Salmoniformes > Salmonidae > Salmo > Salmo salar. The sequence continues at coordinate 8,111,800 of NC_138304.1, forward strand.
ATGTTTTTTTATTTTTTTATTTTTTTTATAAAACAATTTCTATACCTGTTTTTGTTTTTTCAGTATGGGGTATTGTGTGTAGTTTGATGAGGAAAACAAACTATTTTATCAATTTTAGAATAAGGCTGCAACATAACAAAATGTGGAAATGTCAAGTGGTCTGAAAACTTTCGGAATGCACTGTATGTCATACTTTCACTAAAACGAGTACTTATTTACTTAAATATGGGAAGTTCTGGACATTGTCTTTCAGCTCTAAAAAGTGGATTTATACTGGTGAGGCTGTTAAAAGAAACTCAATCCAGATGCAGCTATCAGCCCTCTAATTCGTTTCATACGAACAGGCCTACTAGCCTATTAGCATTTTAGTTATTTTTGATTATGTTTTTTTATGGGATGTCGATGATAGACTGGAGAACTGAGGCAATGATTATTTGGAAGCACCAGTTTTTTGGGTTGGTGTTATGACCTGACTCTGGCTTTGAACTGTTCTCTTCCTCCTCACTAAGCTCCTTGCTCTGTGCAGGGATAGGCCACATAGCTGGCTGGCAGCTTGTAGCTCCTGGTTTGGTAAGAAGAATGCCCCTCTCCCCACAGGTGTTATTACTACCTCTGAGGGTTTAGAGCTTGAGGTTGTCGCCTCATACAAGTACCTGGGAGTATGGCTAGACGGTACACTGTCCTTCTCTCAGCAAATATTAAAGCTGCAGGCTAAGGATAAATCTAGACTTGGTTTCCTGTATCGTAATCGCTCCTCTATCACCCCAGCTGCCAAACTAACCCTGATTCAGATGACCATCCTGCCCATGCTAGACTACTTAGACGTAATATATAGATCAGCAGGTAAGCGTGCTCTCAAGCGGCTAGATGTTATTTACCATTCGGCCTTCTGATTTGCCACCAATGCTCCTTATAGGACACATCACTGCACTTTGTAAACTGGTCATCTCTGTGTACCCGTCGCACGACCCACTGGTTGATGCTTATTTATAAAATCCTCTTAGGCCTCACCCCCCCCCCCCTATTCTGAGATACCTACTGCAGCCCTCATCCTCCACATACAACACCCGTTCTGCCAGTCACATTCTGTTAAAGGTCCCCAAAGCACACACATCCCTGTGTCGCTCTTCTTTTCAGTTTGCTGCAGCTAGCGACTGGAACGAGCTGCAAAAAACACTCAAACTTGACCATTTTATCTCTTCATTCAAAGACAATCATGGACACTCTTACTGACAGTTGTGGCTGCTTTGTGTGATGTATTGTTGTCTCTACCTTCTTGCCCTTTGTGCTGTTGTCTGTTTCCAATAGTGTTTGTACCATGCTTTGTGCTGCTGCCATGTTGTGCTGCTGCCATGTTGTGTTGTCATGTGTTGCTGCTGCCATGTTGTGTTGTCATGTGTTGCTGCCATGCTATGTTGTTGTTTTAGGTCTCTCTTTATGTAGTGTTGTGGTGTCTCTCTTGTCGTGATGTGTGTGTTGTCCTATATATTTATTTTATTTTTGATTTTTAATCCCAGCAGGAGGCCTTTTGGTAGGCCGTCATTGTAAATAAACATCTGTTCTTAACTGACTTGCCTGGTTAAAGGTTCAACTGGGCCCTACCTCAGAATGTGAACTTGAGTCCTGCCTGGGCCCTGGCCTCCCGCCCTCTCCCTAATCCTCTCACTGCTCCCCTCACGTCCACCCAGAGCCCTGGAAAGACCTCTAAACATAACATGTCACCCCACTTTCCTAGAAAGGTGCAAGCGAGCAAGGATTAGGCCTATATGGTACGGAATTGCCGGTTGCTCGCATACGCATACGCAATCACACATGCACACACTGACTCTCATGAACATGCATTTCTATCTCCTGGGGATTTTCTCACCGTCACCATGCCGAAGCCCATCCTCCTTTTGTTGCAAAGCGGAAAAGCTTTTCTAGGAAAAGGAATGATGAAAGGGCTTTGTTGTGTTTGGATCTGGATCTGGTGACTGTCCTGCCAAGTGCTGCGTTCAGTATGATACAGGCAGCTCTCCACAAAACCCAGTAGCCCTCAGAGGGTAAATGAGGGAGGAACCATAGTTCACAGAACTCTTCTGCACTGATGACTGGGCCAGGTGGTTTGTACCATCGCGGCACTGTGGTTATTTTTCCCCTAGAATGCTACAATAATAGAAACACACTGATAACATTAAACAATTCCTTAAAAGCTAGTAGAAAGAAAAGGGAAGTGCTTCTAGGATACAAAATCACAGATCTTTGTAGCAAAAATGTTGATGTTTTTTTATACTTTTTTGGGGGCAGGGTTTTAATTAATTGAACCTTGAAATGCTTTGAAATGCACTCGATCTGCTCAGTACAGTTACAGCAGTGGTAACCAACCTTTTCTGAGTCAAGAACACTGAGTCAAAATGCTAAAGCATGACTTAAAAAATGTAAACCTAATGTTAAAAACATTTCTGTAGCAATTAGGTTTGATGTAGGCTACAGGCCCATTGCATTATCACTGCATATTGGCTATGCTTGAATTGCCCTGCCAATGTTGTTCTTCTCAGACCATTTGGAAATTATATTAAAAAAAATGTAGTGTATATGATCACCCTGGTAATAGATCATTTGTTGTATTACTTGTGAGCACAGCACAGTGAGCAATAAATGTAAAACATATTTTTTTTTTTAACTGGATCTGATGGTCAGTCTGAGAGGAAGGGGGCAGCATAGTGGCTGCCTCTGACCATCCCTCCGCCCTTCTTCCTTCCGCTGAGAAAAGGGGACACAGTCTTCCAGCTGATGGCGAAACTGAAGTTGCACTGAAAATATTTCTGCCTCATGCACCAATTCATGTTACTCCTATCACCAGAAAAAGCGAAATATTCCTCAATATTAAAAAAGAGAAACACTAATAACAACGCAAGCTTATCGGAACACTTTGCTATACTCCTTCATTGCAACTGCAGTGCTGGTTGCAGCGTGTGGAAGTAGGAAGAAAGCACATCTTATGGCTTATAAAGGTGTTGAACAAAGTGTTGACCGTGCTGAATAACAACTTAAACATGAACTTACACAAACAGCAGCTCTTTGCTGTATTCATTGAGTCTCTCTAGTCATGGTTTTAAACATTTTGAAATCTCACAGTATCAACTTTGCTGTGCATTTTGAACTTCGAGGCTTCTTTTTACAGTCTACAGCTTGAAGGAAACTGTGCAGACATGGTGATCTGAGCTACCTGATTGGCCAGAGGTAGGCTTATAGGTGCACTTGATTTGCTCTCTGGGCCTGCTGGGTAGGCAGAGTTCTATCATCACACACATGAAGTGGTTCAAAATGGGAACAGTTTGCCTTCCCGGCGCCAGGGCTGCTGAATCAAGTGCACCTACCGCCAACAGCGCCAAACGAATACAAAAAATGATCGTTGTTTTTTTTTTTTTTTTTTACACAAATTATCAACTAGGAATGCCTTGGAGATCGACTGGTGACCACGGAGTTAGCGCATAGGCCTGATATTTGAATGGATCCTTGTTATACAGAACTAGCACCTAGATGGTTTGCTGTGTAGCTTCTACTGACACACTATTTCCTCAAAATAAGTTAAGGCACCAATGACATTTTCAGTTGTTGCAAAGCTTCTACATCACCCCCTGTTCTTGATCTTACAGAGAAACAAGTCTTAATAGATTTATCTTGTCTTTTGGTCTCTCCCGCTTTGCAACACATACTGGGGACTGGGGATATAAGAGGAGAAAAGGACATTTGTTTTCAGATATGACCGCTAGCACATGGCCTGGGAGTCTGGCTTTACCAGTGACCTGCCACTGGCAAGCTATAGCTTTTAGCCTAAAGCAGTAATCAAATGGAAAAGCTACCCAGCTAAACAATTCTCTGCAGTAGAAATCAACAATTTTTACCCCAAGCTCACAATATCAACTGTCATATATGACCAGTCATTATTTGTTGTGATAAAGTATAATTTTGTTTCAGAAATATTAGGCCTACATTCTTGGATGTTATACATCCACCTGTCATCGTAACCTATATAGTTTAGAATTCAAGGCTGTCTTACTGTAGCCATAATTTTTCCTCAATCAAAAGGACTTGGGGCTATCGCCAAATTGCTATCCAGTGGGTCACATAAGTATAACACCTTGACAGTATCATTTTTGAAGTTCAATTTCTTTAATCAGGAAATCTAACATTAGTAGGACAGTATTGCAATCATTACTACCTCCTCTTTAAAATGGGATTCATACAGTAGCATGTCTGGAGGTTTCGCCCTCAAGGATGAAGTCATCCACTAAGTCAACAGCAGTTGATCTTACACTGGAAAAGGTGGCACACGCACACACATTGAATTTGCAGTTAACTTGTCGCCACTGATCAGTGGTTACTGTAATGGTGTAGATCTATTGTTCTTGAATGGCTCTTCCTGTATTCCTGGTGTGCACTAGCGTGATAATAATGCTGGTCTGCATTAACATGCTCTCCTAAAGGCTAGACGTTAGTTCCGAGGGAAATGGGATAGTGCTCACCATCGATAAGATCTGGGTCACGGTTTCCCAAACTCACCAAGTTCCCCAGATGCCTGCGGGTGATCATCTCGGATTCTGTACCGCTGTTCATCTCATGGCGACCAGCATATTGGTCGTCTTCCTGACCTATGAGACGCCACACAGTCACTAACTGTGCTTGACAGATTCTACCGCATTACTTAATTAATGAAGCTCAAGTGTCTATTCTATTAATGCTGCGATGAGTCCTATGGTTCCAAAGAAGTGTTTTACTTTATACACCCAACTGTGATCGCTCTGGCTATTTCATTGTTAAGAGATGATGTAGGCTAATTGTCATAGAGTTGTGAGTGTACATGGGTGTGTATGAATTGAATTGGTCTGGACAGAGCTGATACGATCTCCAAAGGATGATAGGACTTTTGATTCTTCTTGGGGCTCCTCAGGAACTTCCCTCACACCCTAACCGTGTTTCCCTAAATGTCATCTCAAACTGCCAAGTATAACGATGCACCATCTGCTAGCATCAAGTATGTATGTAAAACAAATTCTGGCGGTGACATATTTTCCTGCATGCGAAACGGTCAGCTTACTGCAGCATACTTAGTCAAGTCCCTGATTTTAGATTTTCACTATATGAGCCCTGAGCTTTGAGAGTAGACCACGGGGATATCATGCAGTGCTGATTTAAAGCTTACCTCAGGAGTGCCTGCGGTCTACCCACTAACTGTTGTAAAGAGACTGGTGGGACTGGGAGCCATGGCTTCATGAAGGGTGGCTCCCGCCAAAATGGGCTGTGATGTCGGAGTTCGGAATGATACAATTGGTAGCGTACACCCCCAGCCTGTCTGCGGCACTTTCTATTACAGGGAAATAAAAGGCGTAAGCCTACATGTTTAACAGGCCTCGGCTAAATGTCTACCTTGAGACAAAATGGCGGGCAAATGGAACCAGAAAGCCCCCCCCCCCACATCCTAAACCTGATTTGGCCATTAATGGAGCGTGTTAACTTAATCAGTGAGGCAGTGACCCAGCACGGCTCAGCTCAGCCTGGTCCGGCCTTGGCCCACGCATGCCTCCCCACTTCCTTATGCTCTCTCCCACGCTCTTTTTTTTTTCTCGGTATCTCACGCTCTCCTCCACTTATACCTCCCTTTCTCTCTCTTATTCTCTCCCCCACTATGTTTTTGTCTCAGTATTGTATGCTTCCTGGAGGGATAAGTGCTGGTGCTGATGTGAGAATGAGGGTAAAGAGATCTCGGGGGGGTGGGGTGTTTAATGACATTGCTGTTGATTCTGCAGCCATCTGGGGTGTGTGTGTGTGTGTGTGTGTGTGTGTGTGTGTGTGTGTATTTGTTTGTTTGTTTTGTGAGAGACTGAGTAAAAAAAATGTGTCGGAAGTGAGAGAGAGAGTGATAACAGATTGAATGTGAGTTGAGGAAGACACATGGAGTGAGATTTGTTTCTTTATTCTGTATGTCTACCACAATCTCTGTGTGTATTCGACATAAGTCACAAATATAACTATGATCTGTGAATATATACAAATATTTTATAAATAAAAACAATCTGTAAATATGTACAAATATTTCACCTATATTCACCTTAAGTCACAAATTAACTCATGATCTTCAAATACACTATCCAAAAGTATGTGGACACCTCTTTAAATTACTGGATTTGGCGATTTCAGCCACACCCGTTGCTGACAGGTGTATAAAATTGAGCACACAGCCATGTAATCTCCATAGACAAACAATGGCAGTAGACTGGCCTTGCTGAAGAGCTCAGTGACTTTTAACGGGGCTGAGGATGCCACCTTTCCAACAAGTCAGTTCGTAAAGTTTCTGCAATGCTAGAGCTGCCCCGGTCAACTAAGTGCTGTTATTGTGAAGTGGAAACATCTAGGAGCAACAATGACTCAGCCGGGAAGTGGTAGGCCACACAAGATCACAGAACGGGACCGCCGAGTGCTGAAGCGTGTGGCGCGTAAAAATCATCTGTCCTTGATTGCAACACTCACTACCGAGTTACAAACTGTTTCTGGAAGCAAGGTCAGCACAATAACTGTTCCTCGGGAGCGTCATGTAATGGGTTTCCATGGCCGAGCAGCCACACGCAAGCCTAAGATCACCATGCGCAATGCCAAGCATCGGCTGGAGTGGTGTAAAGCTGGCCGCCTTTGGACTCTGAAGCAGTTGAAACGTGTTCTCTAGAGTGATGAATCACGCTTTACCATCTGGCAGTCCGACGGACAAATTGTGTTTGGCAGATGCCAGGAGAACGCTACCTGCCCCAATGCATAGTGCCAAGTGGAAAGTTTGAGGTGGAGGAGGAATAATGGTTTGGAGCTGTTTTTTCATGGTTTGGGCTAGGCCCCTTTGTCCTTCACTGGAACTATCTTAACACAATGACATCATATAGACAACTCTGCTTCCAACTTTGTGGCAACAGTTTGTGGAAGGCCCTTTCCTGTTTCAACATGACAATGGACACCTCGCGTGAAGTGAGGTCCACACAGAAAGGGTTTGTCGGCCTGCACAGAGCCCTGACCTCAACCCCATCGAACACCTTTTGAGATTAATTGGACCGCCGACTCCGAGCCAGGCCTCAATCGCCCAATATCAGTGCCTGGCCTCACTAATGCTCTTGTGGCTGAATGGAAGCAAGTCCCTGCAGCAATGTTCCAACATCTAGTGGAAAGCCTTCGCAGAAGAGTGGTGGCTGTTATACCAGCAAAGGGTACCAACATTGTGGACAGGTGTCCACATACTTTTGGTCATGTAGTGAGTGTATATTCTACTAAATGTAGAATGATTTGTGAGTAAATGTTTAGAAATCCCTGACATTAACAACTGTGGAAAGTGTATTTGTGCATTCAAAAAGTGCTTGTGGATCTCTATTCACCCACTAATTAATTTGTCATTTTTGTGTTCGCTTGTAATGTATCAATATTAATATATAGCACAACTTTTGGATTTCACCCTGGTGTCATAATCAAATAATTTAGACCGTTTGCAAGTTTTGACGGATTGGGAGTGAGCTTCTCTTCTCCCGCTTCGACCATGCAGTGCAGGTAGCTAAAGTGATCGCTGTCTTCATTATGAAATGATCAACTTTATCCTGTGTATGGAAAAATTAACATATTCTTCTGTTTTTTTTCAAGCAAAACTACCAAAACTATATCTGATAGTGAACCTGAATAATCAAAATAAAATGTAATGTAAGCCCTGATGAACATGTAGCCTACCTATAGCCAGATGAGAGTTGTCTCCGGTGGTAGCTTAGGCTATTTTCCGGTAAAACATCATTTTCAACTGCGCATTTGACAACCAGTGTAATTTGTTAGGATATTCTTTGTCACAAAAAAAGGATATTGCGGAAGCCATTTTACAAACATTTGAATGCTGAATGTGACATGCAGATGTGTCAGATCAGGAATAGGCCTACAGTGCCTTTTTAGAAAGTATTCACACTCTTTTACTTTTTTCACATTTTGTTGTTACAGCCTGAATTTCAGATGGATTAAATTTCGATTTTGTTTCACTGGCCTACATACACAGTGGAATTGTTTTTTTAAAGATTTTTCTTTACAAATGTATAAATGAAAAGCTTAAGTTTGAGTCAATAAATATTCAGTCCCTTTGTTATGGCAAGCCTAAATCCTTTCAGTAGTAAAAATTTGCTGAACAAGTCACATAAGTTGCATGGACTTACTGTGTACAATAATGGTGTTTAACAGGATTTTTGAATGATTACCTCAGCTCTGTACCCCACTCAATTATCTGTATGGTCCCTCAGTTGAGCAGTATTTCAAACACAGATTCAACCACAAAGACCTGGGAGGTTTTCCAATGCCTCACAAAGAAGGGCACCTATTGGTAGATGGGTAAAAATAAAAACAGTAGACGTTGAATATTCCTTTGAGCATGGTGAAGTTCTTAATTACACTTTGGATGGTGTATCAATACACCCAATCACTACAAAGATACAGGCGTCCATCCTAACTCAGTTGCTGGAGAGTTAGGAAACCGCTCAAGGATTTCACCATGAGGCCAATGGTGACTTTAAAACAGTTACCGAGTTTAATGGCTGCGATAGGAGAATTGAGGATGAACAACATTGTAGTTACTCCACAATACTACCCTAAATGACAGAGTGAAAAGGAGTCCTGTACAGAATATTCCAAAACATTCATTCTGTTTGCAATAAGGCACTAAAGTAAAACTGCAAAAAATGTGGCAAAGAAATTAACTATGTTCTGAATACAAAGCATTATGTTTGGGTCAAATCCAACACATCACTGAGTACCTCTCTTCATATTTTCATGGATGGTGGTGGCTGCATCATGTTATGGGTATGCTTGTCATCAGCAAATACTATAAAATCTGGTTGTCTGCTTTCCAACAGACACTGGGAGACAGTAACTTTTCAGCAGGACAATAAACTAAAACACAAGGCCAAATATACTCTGGAGTTGCTTACCAAGATGACATGGAATGTTCCTGAGTGGCCTAGTTACAGTTTAGACTTAAATCGTCTTGAAAATCGATGGCAAGACATAAAAAATGGCTGTCTAGCAATGATCAACAACCAACTTGAACGAGTTTGAAAGTAAGAATTTTTAAAAGAATAATCTGCAAATATTGTACAATCCAGGTATGCAAAGCTCTTAGACTTCCCCAGAAAGACTCTCAGAATACAGATCCACAAGCACTTTGTAGTTTGTGCTATTGTAGTTTTTATTTGTGAGCTATGTTGAATATATTTACAGTTCATGAATTTATTTGTGATTTATGGTGAATATTTGTGAAATATTTCTACATTTACAGATTATGGTTTTATTTACTAAATGTTTTGCTATATTTATAGATCATAGTTTTATTTGTGTTATGTTGAATATACACACAGATCGTGGTAGACATAATTACAGAATAAAGTAACAAATCTCACTCTATAGAAACACATCAGCATGGGATATCCACCTATATCAAAAGGAGTAGATGAGGATAGACTGAAAGAGGGGGAGAGGAACAGCAGCTTATCTATGAATTACAGCTCTATGGAGGCCACTGCTTCAATAGAGGAAGAATAAGGGAGGATGGAGAGAGGGATTGAACAACCACATGTTCTGTGAGAGTGGAAGTGAGGATGAGATAGAAGTCAAGTAAGGCAGGGAGGTTTAAACCCACTGAAAATGTGGGATTACAGATTGAGCTGCAAGAGGGGGTGGGAGAGCCCACAACAGCACATTGCAAGGACAGGACAACAAAGCCTCTCGTTCGGGAGAGAGAAAGAGAAGGAGAGGAGGGAGCATGGGTGAAGAGTCGGCAGGTTATCGTTCTTATCTGTGTGTTTTTGGACTTCATTCTGGAACTGATTGGACCTTCTATCTTAACCTTGCCAAACAACTTGTAGAAGAAAGTATTGTTTGTTATTTAAAGAAATTGTAATAAATTCTTAATCGACCCCTGTACCCTACCCCAATCCTAACCTACATGAAGGGGATAGGGGTTGGAATGGGGCATTCCTCTAGTCCCAAGTCTGTAAAACTGTGTGTAGTGTGAGTTGTTTGCAATAGTTTCTCCTAAATATTTTCTTAGACATACAAAGCTTCAAGCACCATTAAATGGGAGGGAAGTCAATAATCATCTTCATTTGCACAATATCTTGATTAATTGCAGCGCCCAGAAAAGTCACAGGAGCAGAGGACACAACTATGTAGGTGACGATGCCTGTACATTGTTTGTGTCTATCTCCGTGTGTGTGTGTATAGTATTTGCTCGCTGTGCAGGACCAGGAGGGTACAGATTTAGCAACGGCGCTGGAGAGGGGATGAGAGCATTAAGCCTGCTCAGCAGGCTGCGAATAGCAGGCCCCAGGACAGGAACAGGACTGGACTGGACCGGCCAAACATAGAGAGGGGGGGAAAGAGAGACGATCAACAACAGCAGTGCTAATGCCTTTGTCAGTGCCATCGAGACCATGACTCTACCGTCAAATTTAGACTGCGGAGAGAGAATCAGTAGGTGCGCAGAAGCTGTTTCTGCTTCTTGTTCTCATTGTTTTTCGTTCGTTCTCTTTCTACACCCCCCTTCATCCAGATGTCTGCTCAGCTAGCCTCCAGATGTCCTCTCCCTCCCCTCCCATAGTGGAGAGGTGCTTTCTACGCACACACACACACACACCGCCCATCGTGGCTGTGTTTTTCTCCCTCTCCGGGGAGGATTAGTGCTCCTCATCAGTGCCTGCCACCGCCCCCGTCGGCCTCCTGCCACCGCATTGGCTGCTGCTCTCAGGACCACCGCTGACTGGAGATCACCGTGACGATGACCAGGAAGGGGGGGTTCTGTTATGGCCGTGGCGGTGGGGAGGCGACCACTCACCAAATCACCGACCAGCTGGGACCCTCAAAAAATTGTGAGGGGGAAAAAAAAAGGATAGGGAAGGAAATAGAAAAAAATATAATAACAAGGGATTAACTGTCGGCTTCAACGGAGCATTCAGGGAGTTCGTTGAAAACAGCATCAGAAATCACACCCAGATTCCCTCTGTCTCCCTCTCTCTCTCTCTCTGCCTCTCTCTCTCTGTCTCTCTCTCTGTGTGTGCTAAGTTGCTGGTCGGAGTGGACAGCTGTTCAAAAACAAGGGAAGAGGGATGGAGGAAAAAACGAGTGAAATAAAAAACAGCCCTTGGGTAAAAGACTCATTCTACATCCTCTTGTTTTCCAAAGCCACCATCATATAATGAGGGAGAGGTGCATCGCTGAACGAGTGCAGCATGCATCAGCACTGAGGCAGGACGAAGGAAGGAGCGGCGTGTGAGAGAAAGAGACGGTGACAGCCTGTGATAGAGGGATGAGGGAGGAGGAGTGCAAGGGAGAGGGAGTGAGAGAGCAGGACTGGAAGGTCATTACCACTAGGCGAGACAGAAATAAACAGGGATCCGTCACCCTTTGACACCTACTCTCTAAAAGGCTACCTTCAACGCAAATCAACAAAAAAGCTGAATCCTGCTGCATTCGCATATAGGAAACCCCTCCACAGAACCTGACTCAACCTGCCAACCAGCCAATGCATTCCCAGAGGAATGGCCTATGTCCATTGTGAAGAGGACACTCCTATCTTGTTCTTATCCTTCTATATGTACCTAACCAAAGAACTTGGTCACTCGTTATGACTGTCTGACCACAACATCCCCTTTTGACTGCGAACCAGGAATTGGCCTCTGTCTACAGAAAGGAAGAAGGGAATATCTTTGACCATCCGCTGCTAAGAGGAATAGCCTCATCTGTTGTTCACAAGAACACACACTGGATTGGTGAATGTGTCTCAAACCAAGGCGGACCAGATGTACAGCTAACTAAAGAGACATCCCTATTCCCTAGTATCCCTACACTGCTACTGTACTACAAACAGGAATATCTATATCGGTTGACGTAAACACATACTGGAGGGGTAGGTTGAGGCAATTGGAGAGCGACAGACAGACTGACCGTCAGACAGGCGGCATTTGACCTCAACATGGGAGAGACGGCCGAGTACCAGCGACTGTCCAGCGATGACGAGGAGGTAGTTCCCTTCACACCCACACCTATCATATAATGATGGTCACTTGTTTTCTAACAGCACTGCTGTCTAGCTATTTATTGGTAGAATATGTAGCCTGCATTATGACATGCCAGGAAGTATGTGTCTGTGTGTCTTTCAGGTCCTGTTCTTGTGGGTGTACCTGAAAGGAGTCAGTGTATTATTTATTAGTCATTATGTTGATTGTGGGCGAGGTATTTCAAGTCTACTGATTCAACACAATGACTGTCTTTTCATATCTCTCCAAGTTTAGTGCTTTGTATTGTAGTCTGAATTTAAAGCACACCACCAGGCTAATGTGCCCTCTGTGTGTGTATACTCAATTCATGCTGTGTGTGTTCCAGGTACCCATCTGGTAGAATAATCATAGCCATCCTTTTTCTCACATTGGTTGAACAAATGCAGTGTTTACGGCTAAGCTAGCTATATTGTTTGTGTCTCTATCTGTAATGGTCTGTGTGTCTGCTCAACCCTTCTGTTCATGACCCAGTCATACATACACACACACACACACACACACACACACACACACACACACACACACACACACACACACACACACACACACACACACACTTACCCAGCTTACGTTATTGAATGCAGAACCATGAAGTCATTGATGAAGTGCTGCTGAATGAGTTTCGTGATAGGACTCACCCACACCCTGCTCTGTCCTCCATCCATCCTTCTCTCTCATTTTCTTTCCCTCCTTTCTCATTAGTGTGATATGCAGTCATTAGAGGGCTGTCTGTGTCTCTGCATTGACAGAGTAGCCTGTTCTGTTAGGTCGGGGGAGGAGGGCTATGGTTGCCAAAGAGGACCTAGCTATGCCAGGGAGTGCCTTCTGAGGAGAAAAGTGTCTTGACTTTGTTACATTAGGTTTTTCATAACCTGTATATTACCCAGCGTGTGTGTTTTGTCTTTTCCTCAATTGGTTTCTCTTTTTTTTGCTGGGCATGTAAAGTACATATTGACCTTGCAAAGAAGTCAGGTGTGCGTTGTGGTGCTCGGGTTGGTTGGCTGTAGGCTCAATTTTCGGCTGGCTTTAAAGTGGTGCTCGTGTCAAACGCACGTTAGTTTGATATTTTGTAATGTAAAAACTGGTGCACTGGCATTTTCCAGCCTTAAAGCCAGGTTTGGCAATTTACCTGTCTTCTATTAGCTCGCTTGCCTGAGATGGGCGTGCTGGAAATGTTTGAGGTGTGTCCTTAACATGATCCAAAGTGCTAATTTCAGGCAGCGCTGATAGGGATATTTAAGACCAACCAAAAGCTGGTTTTAGCGGTGACGCAGTTGGCTATGGCATGAATTCTGACAGCGGATACGAAGCCTATCCAGCCGTGAATCACAGTGCCCATATGTGACCCACCATCTGTATTCGGTCCTACGTAGCGACATTTGAAATTGTTTTTTTACATTGGATAAAAGTAGAGACTCAGAGCTACAAAATGGTATATAATACAGCGAGGGAAAAAAGTATTTGATCCACTGCTGATGTTGTACGTTTGCCCACTGACAAAGAAATGATCAGTCTATAATTTTAATGGTAGGTTTATTTGAACAGTGAGACACAGAATGGACAGATGAGAACAAAATGGAGCTCTTTGGCATCAACTCAACTCGGCGTGTTTGGAGGAGGAGGAATGCTGCCTATGACCCCAAGAACACCATCACCACCGTCAAACATGGTGGTGGAAACATTATGCTTTGGGGGTGTTTTTCTGCTAAGGGGACAGGACAACTTCACCGCATCAAAGGAACGATGGACGGGGCCATGTACCGTCAAATCTTGGGTGAGAACATCCTTCCCTTAGCCAGGGCATTGAAAATGGGTCGTGGATTGGTATTCCAGCATGACAATGACCCAAAACACACGGCCAAGGCAACAAAGGAGTGGCTCAAGAAGAAGCACATTAAGGTCCTGGAGTGGCCTAGCCAGTCTCCAGGCCTTAATCCCATAGAAAATCTGTGGAGGGAGCTGAAGGTTCGAGTTGCCAAACGTCAGCCTCGAAACCTTAATGACTTGGAGAAGATCTGCAAAGAGGAGTGGGACAAAATCCCTCCTGAGATGTGTGCAAACCTGGTGGCCAACTACAAGAAACGTCTGACCTCTGTGATTGCCACCAAGTACTAAGTCATGTTTTGCAGAGGGGTCAAATACTTATTTCCCTCATTAAAATGCAAATCATTTTATAACATTTTTGACATGTGTTTTTCTGGATTTTTTTGTTGTTATTCTGTCTCTCACTGTTCAAATAAACCTACCATTAAAATTATAGACTGATCATTTCTTTGTCAGTGGGCAAACGTACAAAATCAGCAGGGGATCAAATACTTTTTTCCCTCACTGTACACTACAGTTGAGGAAGAATGGGAAAGTAATTCTGCTTTGAAAGTTGATAAACTTGTAAACTCACTTTTGAGAAAATGGCCTTTGAATGTTTTGATACTACTACTACTGGAGAGCCCTTCTTTTTCTACACCCAATCAACATCGTTCACACCCTCTTAAGCCTTTGCCCCACCCATCTCTTTAAGGGTTGATCCGAGCATTCTGTACTAAGAGCAGTCAAGCACCAAGCTAAAAGCTAGCTACTTCCAGACATCTAAGTGAGAGCGAACAGCTCACCTAACATTACTCACCCTAGCAGAGCTGGTTAGGCTGTTATGTTATCCAGAGCGTTGGTGACTGCAACTGTGCTGTCAGATTGTCCTTTGGTAAATTCAGAGTGTTTCGGGTTCAGAGCGCACACTGGACGCTCTGGCCGATGAGAAGGGTTGATCTGAACATTCTGACCTCACAACAGCAGTCAGGCACCCAAGTTAACTGGCTAACATTGACTAGTTTGCTAGCTACTTCCAGGCACATAATGAGAGAACACCCCAATCTGACAATTTTACTCGCCCTAGCAGAGCTGGTTAGGCTGTTTTCATGTTATCCAGAGCGTTGGTGACTGTAACTGTTGCTGGCAACAATTTAATTACGTTTTTTTGCCGATGTTTACTGACACCGGCCATATTCAACGGGTGTTGAGCCTTCATAAATTCACGAGTTATTCTGTGCTCTGGCACACTCAGACAAGAGTAGATGGCCAGACTGAATATACAAATGCACCCGAAATGGTTACTTGCATAGTGGAGTTTTTTGTTAAGACATGTAGCTAGCTAGGTAAACAATGAACTATAATCCCAACTAATTATGAATCTGCAGGTAGTTAACCAACCAGGTTCAATGTTAGCTTGCTAACATTAGGCTACAGCTAGCCAAGTAAATGGCTCTGAGATACGAATAATAAGATTATACACGTAACGTTAGCTAGCGAGCCAGCTAACGTTAGCTAGCTTGCGAGGTAAACAATGATCCGTAATCCCAACTCATGACGTTACTACCCTGCCTGAATCTTAAGGTAGCTAACCAACTAGGTTCAATGTTAGCTAGCTAACATTAGGCTATAGCTAGCCAAGCAAATGGCTCTGAAATACAAATAATAAGATCATACACGTAATGTTAGCTAGCGAGCCAGCCAGCTAACATTAGCTAGCTAGTTAACAGTACACTTTAACTTGAAATGAAACCACTTTCTGTCAAAATTAGAAACGTGTAATATCTAAAAATTTAGCTAGCTAGACTATCTTACCCATATACATCATTCATGGATGGACGTGTCTCCTGTCAGATGCCTTGGTTGCCCATAGTTTGAAGATGTAATCCGGAGACAGGTGTTTTCTCCATCTCCTTAGCTAACATACTCGAAATCCACTGATTTCAGAACTTGGTCCTCCAGAAATTGGAGAGCAACACTTAATGTAGTTTTACTACACCATACCTTTAAAAAAAAAAAACCTGTGTTAGACAGGATTATCTACATATACTGACCAGCTCATTATAGACAAAAGCGTGCTATATGGCAGACCAATCCAAACTCATCTCTCGGCATGTCCAGCCCACACATTATCTCAGCCAATCATGACTAGTGGGAAAGTTAATGTATTTTTCCGTGGCTAACCAACTAGGCTCGTAATTTAACAATTGTAATTTTATTTACAGATGGCATACAAGTTTGTTATTAAGGCCCATTTAAGTTCACATGTTCCATAAGGCATTTCTGCGAACAAATGTATCTTGATAACATTTTTTAAAACATTCAAATGCCTCTCCTTTGAAGTAGTGACATGCGACATACACCCAGCTTCTTGAAACGGGTCACATAAGGGCATGGAACAAGAGTAGCCTAATGTGCTTTGAGTGCCTTTTATATTTCGTATTTAGAAACATAAACAGTTTATTTCCCATTTTGTTGTATTTGATTAAAAACCAAGCATCTCAATTAAGGCTCCTTTTTTGTCTGCCCAATGAAATCGTGAAGTAGTCAAGACTGTCGATAAAGGGTTTGGCTCCTGAGACCGCTTGGAAATAAATATTAATCACCAAAGCTTTATTAAAATGTCAAGTTTGAGAGGAGTAAAACAGTGAGCTGACATTCCCTTTTTATCTATGCATTGTAGGCAGGTCCTGTTTTCGACGTGCGTAAAACCCCCTCTGATGTAGAACCCAAGTCCGCCTACTATATCGAAGGCTGTTTCAACAGCAATTTGTTTTTTTATCTTGCCGATTTGATGATATCATTACATTTTATATGATTGCTTGTTTTTCATTGTAACTGTATTGCAACCAAACTTATTAAAATGATTTACCTTCCTGGTTTGATGGTGACAATGTCCGTGGCACGCTTAAACTTCTGGAGATGTGTGGATGCAATCTAATCTGTAATATAGTTCCGATTTATGTTCATAAAACAGGCCTATTTAGGAGCAGTATAATGCTGAGTGGACATTCTCCCTTTCTCTTTATATTGGATCTTTGTCTAGCTACTGTGAAAAGTTTGTATGTGCGTAAAACCCTCCATAATCTGTGTTTTAATATTATGTGACCATGAAATGATGGTGCCTGTAAGTGTGACATAGCATATTTACAACAACTTGTTTAATTTTGTTTAGAATTATTTGTTATCTTTTTTTTAAGCCTTATCAATAATTAATTTTAATATTGCTTATTGACAATGTTTGGCATGTCCATGCTCAGCCATAATGCAATTTACATTAGGCCCAGTCCCTATATCATTGTGAATGCCATTGATGCCATGCAATTACTTTAGAACAATGTGGATTACAAATGGGTTCAAGTTAACCTTCTGTAAGCCATTTAACAAACTATAATGGACTAACATTGGAATTGGAGTTGATTCCAAGGCAATACATTAAAGACCGTAAATACATAACCTGAAGCAACCACATATTTTGTCATGGAGCATGTTCTGATTGGCCAGTGAGGGGCCAAACCTCGACACAGCCACAACTTTTTTTTATTCATCAAAACCCAGCCCGTTGTGCCAACGCCAGCAAGTGCGCTGATAAATGTGATTGTGAAAATATTTCTGACACACCACTAAACCAATAGCGGTTTGTTAAAATAAAGCCGTGTGTGTGGCCGAGGGTTGAAGTTGCAGCTTTGTGAGCGGCAAGGGTGAATCGGGGGACTCAAAGCTGTAGCTATCTGCTGTCTACAACGTTTCTCTCCCCTTACACAGCAGGCTGCATGCATTCTATAACCTCATCAATCAGAGAGAGAGAGATTCAGAGAGAGAGAGATTCAGAGAGCGAGAGATTCAGAGAGCGAGAGATTCAGAGAGAGAGAGAGAGAGATTCAGAGAGAGAGATGGATCGAGACAAAGGGGAAGGATGAAGGGGGGATAGAGAGGGGAGGGTGGGGAGAGAAAGAAGGGACGTACCGTTGAAGTCGGAAGTTTACATACACTTAGGTTGAAGTCATTAAAACTTGTTTTTCAACCACTCCACAAATGTCTTGTTAACAAACTATAGTTTTGGCAAGTCGGTTAGGACATCTACAAGTAATTTTTCCAACAATTGTTTAGACAGATTATTTCACTTAAAATTCACTGTATCATAATTCCATACACTAACAATTTACATATACTAAGTTGACTGTGCCTTTAAACGCTTGGAAAATTCCAGAAAATGATGTCATAGCTTTAGAAGTTCCTGATAGGCTAATTGACATCATTTGAGTCAATTGGAGATCTACCTGTGGATGTATTTCAAGGGCTACCTTCAAACTCAGTGCCTCTTTGCTTGATATCATGGGAAAATCAAAAGAAATCAGCCAAGACCTCAGAAAAACAATTGTAGACCTCCACAAGTCTGGTTCATCCTTGGGAGCAATTTCCAAATGCCTGAATGTACCACGTTCATCTGTACAAACAATAGTACGCAAGTATATACACCATTGGACCACGCAGCCATCATACCACTCAGGAAGGAGACTCGTTCTGTCTCCTAGAGATGAACGTACTTTGGTGCGAAAAGTGCAAATCAATCCCAGAAGAACAGCATAGGACCTTGTGAAGATGCTGGAGGAAACCGGTACAAAAGTATCTATGTCCACAGTAAAACGAGTCCTATATCGACATAACCTGAAAGGCTGCTCAGCAAGGAAGAAGCCTGCATTGCTGCAGGAGGGACTGGTGCACTTCACAAAATAGACTGTATCATGAGGAGGGGAAACTATGTGGATATATTGAAGCAACATCTCAAGACATCAGTCAGGAAGTTAAAGCTTGGTCCAAATGGGTCTTCCAAATGGACAATCACCCCGAGCATATTTCCAAAGTTTTGGCAAAATGGCTTAAACCTGTTCGGGATAGGGGGCAGTATTTTCACGGCCGGATAAAAAACGTACCCGATTTAATCTGGTTACTACTCCTGCCCAGAAACTAGAATATACATATAATTAGTAGATTTGGATAGGAAACACTCTAAAGTTTCTAAAACTGTTTGAATGGTGTCTGTGAGTATAAAAAAACTCATGGCAGGCCAAAACCTGAGAAGATTCTAAACAGGAAGTGTCCTGTCTGACCATTTCTTGTCCTTCTGTAGCCTCTCTATCAGAAATACAGAATCTCAGCTGTAACGTGACATTTTCTAAGGCTTCCATTGGTTCTAGGAAGGCGCCAGAAAGTGTAATGATAGCTCTGCAGTCTCTGGGCGAAAAACAGCAGGGGTTTTTGTGAGTGGTCCTTCTGAGGACAATGACACTGGCGCGTGCGTGAACGAGACGACTCCATTTTTTGCTTTCACTGTTTGAACGAATACAACGTCTCCCGGTTGAAATATTATTGCTATTTTACGAGAAAAGTCGCATAAATTTATTTTGAACAGCGTTTGACATGCTTTGAAGTACGGTAATGGAATATTTTGACTGGGTTATTTCGAGTGCATTCTGACAAAGAACAGCAAAGGTAATCCAATTTTTCTAATAGTAAATCTGAGTTTGGTGAGTGCCAAACTTGGTGGGTGTCAAAATAGCTAGCCGTGATGGCCGGGCTATGTACTCAGAATGTTGCAAAATGAGCTTTCACCGAAAAGCTATGTTAAAATCTGACACCGCGATTGCATAAAGGAGGTCTGTATCTATAATTCTTAAAATAATTGTTATGTTTTTTGTCAACGTTTATCGTGAGTAATTTAGTAAATTCACCGGAAGTTTGAGGTGGGTATGCTAGTTCTGAGCATCACATGCTAATGTAAAAAGCTGGTTTTTGATATAAATATGAACTTGATTGAACAAAACATGCATGTATTGTATAACATAATGTCCTAGGAGTGTCATCTGATGAAGATCATCAAAGGTTAGTGCTGCATTTAGCTGTGGTTTTGGTTTTTGTGACATATATGCTTGCTTTGAAAATGGCTGTGTGATTATTTTTGGGAGGGTACTCTCCTGACATAATCTAATGTTTTGCTTTCGCTGTGAAGCCTTTTTGAAATCGGACAGTGTGGTTAGATTAACGAGAGTCTTATCTTTAAAATGGTGTAAAATAGTCATATGTTTGAGAAATTGAAGTTATAGCATTTTTTAGGTGTTTGTATTTCGCGCCACGCTATACTATTGGATATTATTGAGGCGTTCCGCTAGCGGAACGTCTATCCCTAACAGGTTTTAAGGACAACAAAGTCAAGGTATTGGAGTGGCCATCATAAAACCCTGACCTCAATCCTATAGAAAATTTGTGGGCAGAACTGAAAAGGCATGTGCGAGCAAGGAGGCCTACAAACCTCACTCAGTTACACCAGCTCTGTCATGAGGAATGGGCCAAAATTCACCCAACTTATTGTGGGAAGCTAGTGGAAGACTACCCGAAACGTTTGAACCAAGTTAAAGAATTTAAAGGCAATGCTACCAAATACTATTTGAGTGTATGTAAACTTCTAACCCACTGGGAATGTGATGAAAGAAATAAAAGCTGAAATAAATGATTCTCTCTACTATTATTCTGACATTTCACATTCTTAAAATAAAGTGGTGATCCTAACTGACCTAAGACAGGGAATTTTTGGAATGTCAGGAATTGTGAAAAACTGAGTTTAAATGTACTTGGCTAAGGTGTATGTAAACTTCCAACTTCAACTGTATGTGCTCCATACAGTTTGGGCTTCATTTTCTTACGTTGTTCATGCGAAGGCGGTGATTAGGCCATGTAACATTGTTTTGAAACCTCAAATGTTTTGCAACGGACAACAAAATGTGTTTCTTATTGGCAGTCAGGCAGTGCCTCCTTGTTTCACTCTGTTTTCTTCAGTTTTGTGCAGACTGTCTAAAATAAATAATGGATTTATTGTGAAGGTGTAGGCTATATTACATGGATTTATTAGACTTTTTAAAATAGCTTGTAGGCTATGTGTTTATTCTAATTAACGGTCAATTAGCGTGAGACTGACAGTTATTTGCTTGACAATCACCGGCTGACTAAGTTTTGTGACCACCACAGCCTTAGTTCTCTTCCACACTCGTGGTCAGGGATAAAATTACAGAAGGGGGTAAGGCTTGGCTTCATGCTTGGATTTATGAAGTAAGCCATGTCCCCTTTTCCAATGTAAATTTAAAGAAGGGGTGCTTGTGCTCTGTTTTAGTGTGTGCTTGTGTGACTTTAAGTTGGGGGTCCCACTCTCCGCCAAAGCTCCATCTGTCCCCTTGTACACCTACCCCAGAACCCCTTTCCTAGCCTCTTATGAGGTGGGTGGGGTTGTGTTTTTCAGTGCAGGGAGTGATGTCTCTGATCTATAATGTTGGCTTCAATTTGGAGATAATTGAGGCGGTTGTATAATCAAGAAACAACATGCCATTTCAGACCTGATCTGAGAAATACGGATGCCCAACACTGTTGTCTTTGTGCATGTGTGTATATTTTTGTTTGTGTGTGTCAATTCATGTTTTCATGCCGTCCTGCCTAGTTTGATCTGGGTCGTCATATTCAGTAGGGATACACAACAGAAAACGTTTTAAAACATTCTGCATTGCAAAGGAAAATTAGCATCAGTAATAATAAATGGGGACCTTCCGAAATCTCATTACTAGACAGATACGATGTCAATTCGTGCCAATGTGATCTGCATTGTCAGATGAAATTGCAACTATACATATTAGGATGGGTTAGCATTCAATTTGCGGTCTTGGCCAGTATAGTGTTGCTGAAAAGGAAGTGACTGCGTTGAATAGCCTACATCAACTAGGCACTCGTTTGATCAATTGTGTAATGAGACTTTTTAATTTCAAGCCTACCTTCATGGGAACCACTAATAATACATTATATTATTGTAATTGTCTGATATTTTATGCAAATTGAAAGGCTATTGGCCTATTTCACCCCTGCTGCTTGCTCAGTGGTGCTAAAAAGAAACTATCCAACTTTAAGGTGATTTAAACTGAACAAAAATGTGAATACAACATGCAACAATTTTAAGAGATTTTACTGAGTTATAGTTCAAATAAGGAATTCACTCAATTGAAATAAATTCATAAGGCCCTAATCTATGGTTTTCACATGACTGGGAATACAGATATGCATCTGTTGGTCACAGATACCTTAAAAAAAAAAAAAAAGTAGGGGAGTGGATCAGAAAACCAGTTGGTATCTGTTGATTGTGGCCTGTGGAATGTTGTCCCACTCCTCTTCATTGGCTATGCGAAGTTGCTGGATATTGGCGGGAACTTGAACACCCCAATACATGTACATGTCGATCCAAGCATCCCTAGCGTGCTCAATGGTGAGTTTGCAGGCCATGGAAGAGCTGGAAAAATGTCAGCTTCCAGGAATTGTGTACAGATCCTTGCGGCATGGGGCCGTGCATTATCATGCTGAAACATGCAGTGATGGCAGTGGATGAACGGCACAACAATAGGCCTTAGGATCTCGTCACGGTATCTCTGTGAATTCAAATTGCCATCGATAAAATTAAGTTGTGTTCCTTGTCTGTAGCTTATGCCTGCCCATTCCATATCCCCACCGCCACCATGGGGCACTCTGTTCACAATGTTGACATCAGCAAAACGACGCCATACACACGGTCTGCCATCTGCCCAGGTAGAGTTAAAACTGTGATTCATCCGTGAAGAGCACACTTCTCCAATGTGCCAGTGGCTATCGAAGGTGAGCATTTGCCCACTGCAGTCAGGTCAAGACCCTGGTGAGTATGACGAGCATGCAGATGAGCTTCCCTGAAATGGTTTCTGACAGTTTGTGCAGAAATTCGTCAGTTTTGCAAACCCACAGTTGCATCAGCTGTCCGGGTGGCTGGTCTCAGACGATCCAGCAATTGAAGAAGCCAGATGTGGAGGTTCTGGACTGGCGTGGTTACACATGGTCTGCGGTTATGAGGCCGGTTGGACATACTGCCACATTCTTTAAAACGACGTTGGCGGCGGCTTATGGTAGAGAAATTAACATTCAATTATCTGGCAACAGCTCTGGTGGACATTCCTGAAGTCAGCATGCCAATTGCACACACATTCAACTTGAGACATCTGTGGTGTTGTGTGACAAAACTGCACATTTTACAGTGGCCTTTTATTGTCCCCAGCACAAATTACACCTTTGTAATGATCATGTTCTGCTATATGATGTGCTGGTTAAGACATCATAACCTGGTAACCTCACTACAGTTTATTACCTGCTGTAAAAATTGTTGATTTACATTTCTATTTGTTTCCATAGGCACCATATTCTTACATGTAAAATATATCAAGCAACGACAAAAACAAATCTAGATTACAATTTTTTTCACATCTGCATACAGCGATTAAAAAATCTCATAATTCACCCACAGACATTACAGGCACAGAAAGACAGGGATACAGATTATATAAAAGGCCCATTCTTTTTATTTTATTAATGATTTATAGGAGTGATGTGATGGGTCAGATCTGCAGTGAAGAGAATCAGCGCATTACAACTTTATCAATTAGAGATTTTAAAAGAACTAGAAAAGGACATTCCTGAATCAACTTTGGACTCGGCTGGCTAAACGTTTTTCCATGGTACTAGTTGAAGTTCGTGGCAGTTATAGCTTGTCTTCAAAAAAGAGCAACTTGCTGATATACATACTTTGTGTCCTCCTCCACCGCGGCGGTCAGAGGCATATTTTAGGACATTCCAGAGGGCCTGCAACACATTTTCATGGCACTTGCTGTAAGCATAAAAAACATTTACGATTGGGATAATGTGGGCATGCAGGACACGACAGAATAGTAAAATATCTTTAACAGTCAGAATGTTAAACATTTCTCATTGTCTATGTCATGGAGCACACACGAGTGGTAGCAAAGGCATGTTATTCTTCTGTCACTTCATGTTGAAGTGGGACATTAATTCATTGGTCTTCAATCTGAAACATTTTAAGAAAGGGTATCAAAATTAGACAGTAGTTGGATTTACTCATCTGTAAATGCTAAAGTTTTGCTTAATCGTAATACATCTAATATTCAAACATTTTATAAACACACCGCTCCATATTCCTGAGGACATTGTCCCAAACAAAGGTTCCCCCAATTGAGGACAGCATGGCAGTCTTAGAAAAGAAAGTATGTGTAATGAGACAATAAAATATGATATTTTTCAAAAGTGATCCGTCATATCATTCCTGCAACAAACATTGTTACAAATGCGTGTAATTGGCAAATATCTTCCTCTTCTTTGCAACTGTGCACGTGTTTGAGTGAGCGACAGGAAGAATGATCAAGAGAGAAAGGGGAAAAACTTTACATGGCTCACCAAGGAAGGTGCCTGTTTAATCAGGACACAAGGGTTTTGCACCTGAAAAACAAGGCGAGTTAAAATAGGTTTTTATTTGCTTTACAAACGTATATTATTTAGAAGTGGTGCTATTTCAATTGGATCTACTTACAGTAAGATCAGGCAATCATGGGCAGCTGAATAGCATTTATCTTGGAGAATCCAGTCTCACTCAGTGAGACCTAATGTAGAGAATTGTTTTAATGCTCATCAGCATAGCTAGTACAAACCATAGATCTTACCAAGCTGGTTATTAGGAATCAATACACATTGAAGATCAGAGCATCAAAGAGGAAAATAACATTTTGCACACACAACTTACTGTCAATGACTGGGTTTAGGAAGGGGTGGTTCTGCTCTCTCCTTTCCCTGCGAGGTAGCAGAATAGATCACTGGTAACTGAGTGGGTGGCCAAGCACTGCTGTACAGGCCATTCATCAGGTCATTGACATGCTTCAGGAACTGTAAAGACTGAGACGAATTATGATTAACCATTACCTAAGGTTGTCACTAAGTTAGACTTAACCTAGCAACTACATTGACTATGTTGCCCCTCAGCAATCTGGCAGTCAGGCAAGAGATGGACAGCAAAACATAGGCTATTTACATTTGTTAGTCAGCAGGCTGGATAACTGCTGTATGGTACTCCTTCCCTGTGTGCCCTCTTCCATTCTTCCATCCATGCTAGAAGATTTCTGAAAAAAAAAGAATCAAGAATTGAAGGCAGTTGAGAGGTCTAACTTTAGAATGAGTGTTGAGGGTGGGCAGAATAGGAAAAATGTATTGCATTGTCAAATACAACATACACCAAAATACAAGGATCCCTGATTAATCAAGAAAAACTAAACATCCATATTGGGGGTACACATTTCAAGAATTAGGCTAGCTTACAATGTCACACACACACCACACACACAATCAATGTTTCCTATGTGTATTCGTCAACCATATATCTCACACACAATCTCTCACACTCACACACACATTTGCAGGGGAACAAGGACTACCACTTAGAACAGGGGTGTCAAACTCATTCCATGGAGGGCCTAGTGTCTGCAGGTTTTAGTTTTTCCATTCAATTAAGCCCAAGACAAACAGGTGTGGGGAGTAATTGGTGACCATTAATTCATTAATCAAGTTCAAGGGAGGAGCAAAAACCGCAGACACTCGACCTTCTCTGGAATGAGTTTGACACCTGTGACTTAAAGTCAGATCTTTTCAATGTTTTTTGTGTACATTTCAAGAAACTGTCGTTGTTTTCCAGATGTGGTGTTGTGTACCTATCGGGCGCTATGGCTGTATCGAATGTTGATTGCTAGAGCAAGCAGGCTGTCTGCGCACAGAGGTCTATTGCTGCACGATGCACAGATTCCAATTCAAGTTTTAGCTGGAACTGCCTACCTACTTATTTAGCTACTGAAATGTAAATCCAATTGAATGCATTGTTAATTGCTTAAACGCTTTAAGGGAAAATATAATACTTATATTTTCAGGGTCAAGTTCAGGTGCATTTTTTGGGGGGGAACTAATTATTGATGGTAATAAATGCGATTTAAAAATAGGGTTTTGTAAATCCTGGTGGATTTTATTTCAATATCCAACTACAAGACAGGCCTACGTGTTATTTGTTAAATTCTGAAAACAAATGTAGTTAGTCCCATTAGATGAACATCAAAATTGCATTCAGTGGAACAGAAGAAAATGTGCTGCACAATAAACAGTGCAAAATATTACCATTAGATGCCAGCAAGCTACCAGATATCATTCATTAGGCAACCATTATTTCATTGTACTGAGGTTTTACTGCATTTTAACGGCAGCTATTTTTTTTCCCTGTTTTAACTTCTTTGCGATAGGGGGCAGTATTTTCACGTCCAGATGAAAAGCATGCCCAAATTAAACTGCCTGTTTCTCAGGCCCAGAAGCTAGGATATTGATATAATTGGTAGATTTGGATAGAAAACACTCTGAAGTTTCTAAAACTGTTTGAATGATGTCTGAGTATAAAATAACTTATTTGGCAGGCGAAACCCAGAGGACAAACCAACCAGGAAAACATTTTTTGGAGGTCACTCTCTTTTCAATGGGTTTTCTTTGGGAACCTATATTTCTAAGGCAGTTGCTTGCAGTTCCTATCGCTTCCACTGGATGTCAACAGTCTTTAGAAATTGGTTGGTTGATGTTTTTCCTTTGTGTAATGAAGAAGTACGGTTGTTCAGAACGAGGCTCGAGGGAAGTGTACTGTTTGATAGAGGCGCGTGACCAGAAAGCACGCTCCACATTGTTTTCCTCCGGTATTGAACGCTGTTTATCCCATCTTAAATTTGATCGATTATTTACGTTAAAAAATACCTAAAGTTGTTGTGTGCACTTTGCTATTGAGTGGACTGCAACTATGAAAAACATTTGCCATAGCCTGTAATAAAATCAGAAGCATTTATAGCATTGGAAATGATCTAAATTAGGGAGCATCTCTGATAGCTATAAGACCACAGAGACTGTCACAATTGAGCTTATAATGACCTAGCAAATTCAATGACTTGGAGGTGAAATCCAGTGTCTTCAGAAAGTATTCATACCCCTTGACTTATTCCATATTTTGTTGTGTTAGAGACTGAACTCAAAATGGATTAAATAGATTTTTCACCATATTCCATAATGACAGTGAAAACGTGTGCAAATCTCATTTACATAAGTATTCACACCCCTGAGTCAATACTTTGTAGAAGAACATTTGGTGCTTCGCACACCTGTATTGTACAATACAGTGCATTCGGAAAGTATTCAGACCCCTTTACCTTTTTCTACATTTTGTTATGTTACAGCCTTTTTCTGAAATGAATTAAATCATTTTCCCCCCTCAATCTACACAAAATACCCCATAATGACAAAGCAAAAACAGGTTTTTATTGTAGCAAATTTATTACAAAATATAAAACTCATATTACA
This sequence comes from Salmo salar, assembly GCF_965601325.2. Lineage (NCBI taxonomy): Eukaryota > Metazoa > Chordata > Actinopteri > Salmoniformes > Salmonidae > Salmo > Salmo salar. The sequence goes on from NC_138304.1 coordinate 8,138,970, forward strand.
TTTACATAAGGATTCAGATCCCTTACTCAGTACTTTGTTGAAGCACCTTTGTAAGCTATTACAGCCTCGGGTCTTCTTGAGTACAGTGGTTCATCCTTTAAAAGTTGCAGCGTACTGCGGCGCAGCTTGAATGGTGCCACAGAATTCTATTGCACGTTATTTAAGTGTGAACCACTGGTACCATTAATGCTAGTTAGTGCTAGTTTGACCACCAGAGGGCATCTTTGAGAAGCGTTTGATAGCCTTCAATAGTGGATTAATTAATTTGATTAATATTAATCTTGCATCTAGACGTTCAGCTAGCGGAACGCCTCGCCAAATATCCAATGGAAGAACGTGGCGCGAAATACAAAAACCTCAAAAATACAATAATTTCAATTTTTCAAACGTGACTATTTTACACCATTTTAAAGACAAGACTCTCGTTAATCTAACCACATTGTCCGATTTCAAAAAGGCTTTACAGCGAAAGCAAAACATTTGATTATGTTAGGAGAGTACAGAGCCAAAAACAATCACACAGCCATTTTCCAAGCAAGCATATATGTCACATAAACCCAAAACACAGCTAAAAGAAGCACTAACCTTTGATCTTCATCAGCCTTCCCTGTAGCTCAGTTGGTAGAGCATGGTGTTTGCAACACCAGGGTTGTGGGTTCGATTCCCACGGGGGGCCAGCACAGAAAAAAAAAAAATTATGAAATTGTATGAAATGTATGCATTCACTACTGTAAGTCGCTCTGGATAAGAGCGTCTGCTAAATGATGTAAATGTAAATGACACTCCTAGGACATTATGTTATACAATACATGCATGTTTTGTTCAATCAAGTTCATATTTATATCAAAAACCAGCTTTTTACATTAGCATGTGATGTTCAGAACTAGCATACCCACCGCAAACTTCCGGTGAATTTACTTAATTACTCACGATTAACGTTCACAAAATACATAACAATTATTTTAAGAATTATAGATACAGAACTCCTTTATGTTCTTCGTCAGAATGCACTCCCAGGACTTCTACTTCAACAACAAATGTTGTTTTGGTTCGAAATAATCCATAGTTATATTGAAATAGCTCCGTTTTGTTCGTGCGTTGAGGTCAGTATCCGAAGGGTGACGCGTGGGCGCATTTCGTGACAAAAAAACCCAAAATATTCCATTACCGTACTTCGAAGCATGTCAAACGCTGTTTAAAATACATTTTTATACGATTTTTCTCGTAAAATAGTGATAATATTCCAACCGGGCGACATTGTATTCGTTCAAAGGGAGAAAGAAAAAAATGGATTCCTCTCGTACACGCAGTGTTCCCTGCCTGACCACTCACAAACACTCCTGCTGTTTTATCGCCCAGAGACTGCAGAGCTCTCATTCCACTTTCTGGCGCCTTCTTAGAGCTAATGGAAGCCTTAGAAAATGTCACGTTACAGCAGAGATGCTGTATTTTTGATAGAGATGCCCTAGAAGGACAACAAATTGTCAGACAGGGCACTTCCTGCATGGAATCTTCTCAGGTTTTGGCCTGCCATATGAGTTATGTTATACTCACAGACACTATTCAAACAGTTTTAGAAACTTTAGAGTGTCTTCTATCCAAATCTACTAATTATATGCATATTCTCGTTTCTGGGTAAGAGTAGTAACCAGTTTAAATCTGGTACTTTTTTTTTATCCGGCCATGAAAATACTGCCCCCTAGCCCCAACAGGTTAACTGACTTGCCTAGTTAAATAAAGGTCAAATAAAAAATAAATGTCGAATCAATTGAATTTACCATATGTGGACTACAATCAAGTTGTAGAATCATATCAAGGATGATCAATGGAAACAGGATGCTGTTTCAAGTCTCATAGCAAAGAATCTGAATACATAAGGTTTTACTTTGAATAATTTTCACTTTGTTGTTATGGGGTATTGTGTGAAGATTGCTGGGATTTAAAAAAAAAAAAGTAATCCATTTTAGAATAAGGCGGTAACGTAACAAAATGTGAAAAAAGGGATGGGGTGTGAATACTTTCCGAATGCGCTGTATTTACACATTAGTCTTTTTTAAATTCTTCCCGCTCCGTCGGGTTGGTTGTGAAATCTTGCCATGGATTTAAGCAAATTTAAGTCAAAACTGTAGCTAGCCCACTCAGGAACATTCAATGCTGTCTTGGTAAGCAACTCCAGTGTATATTTGGCCTTGTGTTTAAGGTTATGGTCTTACTAAATAGTGAGTTTGTCTCGCAGTGTCTGGTGGAAAGCGGATTGAACCAGGTTTTCCTCAAGGATGTTGCTTGTGCTTAGCTCTTCTGTTTTCTTTTCCCCTAAAAAAACTCCATAGTCCTTGCCATTTATAGGCATACCCATAGCATGATGCAGCCACCACCATGCTTGAACATTTGAAGAGTGGTACTCTATGATGTGTTGTGTTGGATTTGTATTCAGGACATAAAGTTAATTTCTTTGCCACATGTTTTACTTTAGTGCCTTATTGCAAACAGGATGCATGTGTTGGAATATTTATATTCTGTCAATTCACTCTGTCAATTAAGTTAGTATTGTGGAGTAACTACAATGTTGTTGACCCATCCTCAGTTCTCTTATGACAGCAATTAAACTCCATAACTGTTTTAAAATCACCATTGGCCTCATGTTGAAATTCCTGAGCATTTTCCATCCTCTTCAGCAACTGAGTTAGGAAGGACGCCTGTATCTTTGTAGTGACTGAGTGTATTGATACACCATCCAAAGTGTAATTAATAACTTCACCATGCTCAAAGGTATATTTAACTTCTTACGGGCAGGTGGGACAGTAGCATACATCAAAATAAAGCTTAACTTCTTGTTAATCCAGCTGCTGTGTCAGATTTCAATAAGGCTTTACGGCGAAAGCACACCATGCGATTATCTAGGGACAGCGCCCCGCATACAAAAGCATTTTAAATATTTTTCAACCAGGCAGGTGCACCATGAAAGTCAGAAATGGCGATTAAAATAAATGCCTTACCTTTGAAGATCTTCTTCTGTTGGCACGCCAAACGGTCCCAGCTACATCACAAATGGTCCTTTTGTTCGACAAAGTCCTTCTTTATATCCACAAAAACTCAGTTTAGCTGGCGCGCTTCATTCAATAATCCACCTGTTTCCCTCCTTCAAAACGCATACAAAATGAATCCCAAACGTTACCAATAAACTTCCCCAAACAAGTCAAACAATGTTTATAATCAAACCTCAGGTACCCTAATATGTAAATAAACAATAAAATGTAAGACGGAGAATCGTTAGTCTTTACCGGAGATAAATAACAAAGAATGCGCTCTCATTCACGAGTATGAAAACACTACAGCCAAAATGGGAGCCACTTAGAAAAACTACAAATTCTAATTCAAATTCTGAAACTCTTTCTAAAGACTGTTGACATCTAGTGGAAGCCGTAGGAACTGCAATCTGGAAGGTTTTCGCCTCATAATAAACATGACAGCCATTGAAAACAGTGATAGGCTGAATTTTTTTTTTTTAATGGTTTGTCCTCGGGGTTTCGCCTGCCATATCAGTTCTGTTATACTCACAGACATTTTTTTTAACAGTTTTAGAAACTTCAGAGTGTTTTCTATCCAATTCCACCATGCATATGCATATCCTAGCTTTTGGGCCTGAGTAACAGGCACTTTACTTTGGGCACGTTTGTCATCCAAACTTCAAAATACTGCCCCTTACCACAGAGAGGTTAATGTCTGCTTTTTTTATCCATCTACCAATGGGTGTCCATCTTAGCGAGTCATTGAAAACCTCCCTGGTCTTTGTGGTTGAACCTGTGCTTTGAAATGTACTGCTTGAATGAGGGACCTTACAATAATCTGTATGTGTGGGGTAAAGAGATTGCCATAACAAAGGGAATACTTATTGACTCAAAACATTTAAACTTTTACATTTAGTGATTAGTAAAAAATTCTAAAAACATAATTCCACTTTGACATTATGGGCTATTGTGTGTGCGTCACTGGCCTACAATCTCAATTTTATCCATTTAAAATCCAGGCTGTACCACAACAAAATGTGGAAAAAGACCAGGGCTGTGAATACTTTCTTTAGGCACTGTATGCCATGAAACCCTAACCCGCTTTGGTGGTCTCTGTCAGCTGTTTGCTGAATCATGCAAACCCTGCTGAAAAGGAATATTACTCAAATTATAACAATTTATAATGGTGCTAGTGTCTTACTGTGCAATGGGTGCATGTCCCACAAACACTATGCACATGTTTATATTGATTGAGTACCATTTTGAAAACTGGTCAGTAGTTCAATCAGATTTCAACCAAAAAACATATCAACCAAAATAAGACATATTTTTTATCAAGTGATCTGGTTATAAGACATCCGGACCAGATTTCAACCAGAAATATCATGTTGTATGCCCACTGGGTGTAATGTACCCATCCTCTGGCTGTGGTTCAATGTGGAGTACTACTGAACCAGGACTTTCATTCCATAGCAGTTTGATATATAACAGTCACATTTCCTTCACTCAGTCATTGCTAATGAAAGCATTGTAGCTAGAACAATTAAAACCCTGAACGGATATTTCTCAAACTTATTAGGGTCCATACACAGATCGACTACATAACTACACATCCATAGCATACAGATCATTTTATCATTCGCTACACAATTTGCAAGAAAAGTTAGATAACTACTGCTATGTTATCTGCATTGGTAAATATCTTAAATCTCTATTGTTACGTTACTACAATAAAGATCAATGACAAGTGATTGACTTGGCTTTTTTATGAACAGCAAGGCAAGCGTTCAAATTTGTACATTCAGTTTGAGGTAAATGCTTTAGCTAGCTAAGCTAGATTCTTTACATCCACTGGGTTTCACAAGATGACATCCTGGTTTGCTCAGGAGTCCCTAAAACATTAAACAACACAAATTACAATTGTTTCAAAAGTCAAACGCCCATATAGCAAGCTATATGTATAGCTAGTTGGCTAATGGTATCTAGTCAGCTAACTTGTTAAATTGCGATTTCTGAGCCATACACAAACACAGATTAGGTTGGAAAGGCTGAAACAGAGGCTCGAGCATTGCTTGGATGTTGGGTTGATAGGACACATTTGTGAGTAGGGCACTTACAAGTGAGGGCACATTTGGGCAGGTTCTTGGGTACTTGTAGAACCCATATGTGCATGTGCCTGCTTGAATGTACAGGTAACTGCCAAAATAAAAGAAACACCAACATAAAGTGGCTTAATAGGGTGTTGGGCCACCACAAACTAACAGCTTCAATGCACCTTGGCATAAATTCGACAAGTGTCTGGAACTCTATTGGAGGGATGCAACACCATTCTTAAGAAATGCTATTATTTTTGTCTATTGTTGATGGTGGTGGAAAACACTGTCTCAGGCACTGTTCCAGAATCTCTGTTAAGTGTTCACTTGGGTTGAGATCTGGTGACTGCCATGGCATATGGTTTATATCGTTTTCATATTCCTCAAACTCCTCCCCCAAAAATCTATAAAAAAAACATTCTGTGCCCTGTGGATAGGGACATTGTCATCCTACGGGGCATTGTAGCCAAAAGAATGGCCTGCCCAGCATTTGTATACATGACCCTAAGCATGATGGAATGTTAATTGCTTAATTAACTTGGGAATCACACCTGCTTTCAATATACTTTGTATCCCTCATTTACTCAAATGTTTCCATTATTTTGACAGTTACTTGCATGTTAAACATGGTAGAATGACTGTACACCCCATGTGAGCCTGATGTTTGGTGCCACCCTGTGGCTGACTGCTAGAGCTACAGGTGGGCTGGCCTGGCATAGACTGGCATCATTATTCCTTTGAACCTCAAGTTGTGCATGTGTACTCATAACTGTATTATTATAATTTTTTAAAAGAAGTAGCAGTGTGTTCAGGGCTTGTGTATTCTTGTATGTATGACAGTATGCAGTACTGTATGTATATATCTTTAGGTCTGTTTTTTTTTTTAATCCTCTGCCCGAACTATTTTTTTTACCCACATGTCATTCATGCAACCCCTCAGTATCTGCCATGCTTTATTTCTGGAAAGTTGGTCCCAGCATGGGTCTGTTTTCAAAGATTTAGGCCTACATTAATCATATAGCCATTAATCTCAATGGCCAGCTGGAGTGCTCCTGTATCATTAGGAGCAGACACTCACTCAGTTTGGCTGGCTCTATCACTGTCAATTGAGTTTGCGTATGACCTCTGAGTCAGCATATATAATGGAGTATCGTTTAGGCCTGAACAGACAGACTGATACATGGACAGGCCTATTGCTGCAAATGCCTCCTCGCCTTCTCTCGGAGTCGTGCTCTCAAATTCAGTTGCTTTATTGGCATGAAATACAATTTGTAGATATTGCCAAAGCAGTATAGTGGTACAGCATGTCAGTAAATACAGTACAATGCAAAGAGGATAATGAAGTACAGTTAATTTCAGTAGTGATGATGATGCATATAATCATGCATGTACAACACTACTGCTGTTGTATTGTGTAATCTTTGGTCAATACATTTTTATTAGGGATGCACCGATATGACATTTTTGGCCGATACAGATATTCAATATTTTCCTTGACAAAAAAACAATACCGATAACCAATATTTAAAAATGTAGTGGCCTTAAGCATTCTAGTACAGTTAAATAGTTAAAACACACATGGACGCGGCAGTCTAAGGCACTGCATCTTAGTGTAAGAGGTCCTTTGGTCGAATTCAGGCTATATCACATCTGGCCGTGATTGGGAGTCCCATAGGGCGGCGCACAATTGGCCGGCGCACTAGCGTGGCCCGGGTTTGGCCGTCATTGTAATAAGAATTTGTTCTGAACTGACTTGCCTAGTTAAATAAAGGTTATAGACACACCACACTGACCAAAGTTATTTTGTTGGCATTTACGTGTGTCCCCATTACCAGTAAAACATAATCAAAACCTATTTCTTTCACTTACTTGCTGTGCTGTTTCATTGTTCATTTGTTCAGTCTCAACCAGGATTTCATCATACATGTCAAGCAGTGAAGTTTCAGCTCTGTCTGTCCGTGGCCTCTCTTCCTAGGTGCGCGCTGTCACTGTGTCCATTCCCATCTTGTCCAGCTGTGTATATAACATTTCATGTAAACCCTGTTTCCTGTCTGCATCGAAGTAGCGGCCCTTGTTCCTAACATCGAGCATGGTGGCGACACAGTAAAGAGGGTCATAGAGAATGCCACTGAATCTGTAACGAGTGCGCTGAGAGTCGGGAAGCAAGTTCAGGGAGTGAGTTTTAATGAAACAATAAACACGTAACACAGAAAACGCACCAACATGAAAACAGAGTCAATAACACCTGAGGAAAGAACCAAGGGGAGTGACAGATATAGAGAAGATAATCAAGGAGGTGATGGAGTCCAGGCGAGTGTCATGAGGTGCAGGTGCGCGAGATGATGGTGACAGGTGTGCAGGATAATTAGCAGCCTGATGACCTAAAGGCAGGAGAGGGAGTATGTGACAGAATCGCTTGTTCACAGCCTCAAGCACTTTTTGTAAGTTTTAACCCCACGGTCTGTCGGCAGTTTTGTTGAGCAGGCATTTCAATGCCATGACGGAGGGTATCGCGTCTGCTGCAGACGCAGTTGATCAGCTTATTTCTCGAGTCAATTGTTTGAATGGCGCTAGGAGTGTGTTCATGTTTCCAAGTTTGAAACATGTTCTCAAATGCCATTGAAATGGCAGCAGCGGTATGAGAACCAGCACATTCTTGAGCATGCAATACACCTTTCCTCAGTATGAAATCCTGTGCTGTCAGACTCAGCATGTTCATGGGGCTGACATCGCTGGTCCAAATGTCAGTCGTGAAGCTAATAGCAGTGACTCCCATAGCAAGTAGCTCATAGGTGTGCATTTCAACACTGTAACTCCGGTAGGGCAACATCTGAAAAATAGCACTACTTGGTAGTGTGTACCGGGGCTCGAGGTGCTCGACCAGTCGGCGAAAGCCAACATCATCCATGACAGAGATTGGTTGATTGTCAAGGGCAAGGAATTCCATTATTTTGGCATTAATGGATTTCACTTTTGAATTGTCTCGCTGAAATGTTCTTACTCTTTCAAATGACTGCTCGACTTGGAAGTGTGCACTTAGTATTTTTCTGCTTTTGTTCTGTGTAGTGCTGTATTTTTTCGTGGCATCATTACGTCATCTACCTAATGTTATATAGGTATGCACGTCAGCTTTGACATCGGTTTTGCAAATCGGCGTTAAACTAGACATCGGGCCAATGCTGATGTTGGCATTTTTAGCTAATATCCGACGATTCTGATATGCTCACTGATATATCGTGCATCCCTACATTTTATCATTGATTGATTGAGATATTTTCTTGAAAAAAGATTACTGTGAGAAGTACTCCCAAATAAGATAGAGGTAAAAGTGCATCTCTGTCTCTACCTTATCCTGTCGTGCAGTGACCACTTAGACACTCCTGTTGGTCTGTTTGTTTGGTCTTTTAAAAAAAGACAATCTGGCAGTGGTCACACAATGGTGTCTGTGGTCTGACAGTAAATAGAGTATGGGTCCAAGTCTGAGATTGCATAGTCAACAACACTGGTCCCAAGAGCTGAGCAGTAGATGCACCTTCTCAAAGAATCCCCTCTAGTCCTGCCATTAAGAAAATACAGGCCTAAGGCTCGACAGCGATGCACTAACTCCTTTCCATTTTTGTTCACTACCTTGTAAGGGTTCTGAACAGAACCATTTCTGTTTGTTTCGTTCCACTGTTCCGACCAGCAAAATAAAGTTCTGAACCGGTTCAAACCGATCATTCCCTTCAGTTCCTTTGCATAGGCACTTTGTTGCGTTTTGCCGTGAGAATAGAAAAAAATGCCTGGAATTTAAAATAACATTTTGCATTTAAAATAACGATTCTGTTCGCAACTTGTATGGATCACTTTCGTTCCATTTCTGTTACTTGAAAATTGTTGTTCTTTACCGTTTTTCTGTTCCCTGAACCGGTTCCAACCCCTGATTACTAATGATGGGACTCGGGTATAAGGAGAGCTGTCCAAATACATGTCTATTACCCTCTCGGTCTACATAGGTTCAGAACCTGTTCATTAAAATCCCCACACACAAGCTCTCTTTCTCTGTGTCTTGCTGGCTCTCTCACTCGCTAGCACTCACTAGCTCTTGCTCTTTCTCACTCTCACTATCTTGCTGGCTCGCTCTTGCTCTGTCGCTCTTGCAAAGCAACTTGAACGTAGCTCGTCGAAGTTAGCTAGTCAATCAAGCAACTCTAGCCCAGACGTTAAAGTTGCTATGCAGCTTCCGGTTTCATTTCCAAAATAAAAGTCTAGAACTTGTTTTAGAACAACATTTGATAGCGACGTTATACAAGTACTGTAGATGACGTAGTATAGGCTTGGGCCTTCAGCAAATGACTTGTGTGAGAGCGTTAGACACAGAAGAATCTTGTCTAGAATAACCACCTGAGCTGCAAAATAGAAAGTAAATATGATTTAGGCTAGGCCTATTCCACTATCTAAATATGCCGTACTGTTTTGTGTTATTTAATGGCCAAATAATTACATAATTTATTTTTATGTGGTGATCATGTAACCTAATGAATTGCATTTTTTTCAGTATTTGGGAGAACGGATTGTAGGCCTTATTAGGCATTTTGACTTGTGTTTGGAAATTCCACTCTGTATGTTAGCTTGTCATAGCCATTTGCGTTGTGCAACCCCATCACGCAGAGGCTATAACCATTTCAACAAATGAGACAAAACTATATATTGATTAAGTCTTGGCTATAACCTGTCCTGAGTGAAATAGCCAAGGGGTCCCAAGACTATCTGGGATATGCTTAACACCCTGGCAGTCTACAATCTAAGCTAGATGCCCTCAATCTCACACAAATTATCAAGGAACCCACCAGGTACAACCCAAAATCTGTAAACATGGGCACCCTCATAGATATTATCCTGACCAACTTGCCATCCAAATACACCTCTGCTATTTTCAATCAGGATCTCAGCGATCACTGCCTCATTGCCTGCATCCGGTATGGGTCCGCGGTCAAACTTCCACCCCTCATCATTGTCAAACGCTCCGTAAAACACTTCAGCGGGCCTTTCTAATCGACCTGGCCCGTCAGTCAAGGATGCCTGGTAATTCTTTAAAAGTAATTTCCTCACCATCTTAAATAAGCATGCCCCTTTCAAAAAATGTAGAACGAAGAACAGATGTAGCCCTTGGTTCACTCCGGACCTGACTTCCCTCGACCAGCACAAAAACATCCTGTGGCCGACTGCAATAGCATCGAATAGTCCCCGCGATTCAGGAAGTCAGGAACCAATACACGCAGTCAGTCAGGAAAGCAAAGACTAGCTTTTTCAAACAGAAATTTGCATCCTGTAGCTCTAGCTCCCAAAAGTTTTGGGACACTGTAAAGCCCATGGAGAACAAGAGCACCTCCTCCCAGCTGCCTACTGCACTGAGGTTAGGTAACACTGTCACCACCGATAAATCCACGATAATCGTGAATTTCAATAAGCATTTCTCTTCGGCTGGCCATGCTCAAGGTACTAAAAGATACCATAACCGCCATCGATAAAAGATTGTACTGTGCAGCCTTATTCATTGACCTGGCCAAGGCTTTCGACTCTGTCAATCACCATATTCTTATTGGCAGACTCAACAGCCTTGGTTTCTCAAATGACTGCCTCGCCTGGTTCACAAACTACTTTGCAGACAGAGTTCAGTATGTCAAATTGAATGGCCTGTTGTCCGGACCTATGGCAGTCTCTATGGGGGTACCACAGGGTTCAATTCTTGGGCCGACTCTTTTCTCTGTATATATCAACGATGTCGCTTTTATGCCGTACAACACTCCTTCCGTGGCCTCCAACTGCTCTTCAACGCTAGTAAAACTAAATGCATGTTTTTCAACCGTTCGCTACCCGCACCCACCCGACTAGCATCACTACTCTGGACGGTTCTGACTTAGAATATGTGGACAACTACAAATACCTAGGTGTCTGGCTAGACTGTAAACTCTCCTTCCAGACTCATACTAAACATCTCCAATCCAAAATTTAATTTTGAATCGTCTTTCTGTTCCGCAACAAAGCCTCCTTCACTCACGCCGCCAAACATACCCTAGTAAAACTGACTATCCTACCGATCCTCGACTTTGGCGAAGTCATTTACGAAATAGCCTCCAACACTCTACTCAGCAAACTGGATGCAGTCTATCACAGGGGCCATCGGTTTTGTCACCAAAGCCCCATATACCACCGACAACTCCGACCTGTATGCTCTAATCAGCGGTCCTTCGCTACATAATCGTCGCCAGACCCACTGGCTCCAGGTCATCTATAAGTCTTGGCTAGGTAAAGCTCTACCTTATCTCAGTTCACTGGTCGCGATAACAACACCCACCCGTAGCACGCGCTCCAGCAGGTATATCTCACTGGTCATCCCCAAAGCCAACACCTCCTTTGGCCGCCTTTCCTTCCAGTTCTGCCAATGACTGGAACGACTTGCAAAAATCACTGAAGCTGGAGACTTATATTTCCCACACTAACTTTAAACATCAGCTAACTGAGCAGCTAACCGATCGCTGAAGCTGTACATAGCCCATCTGTAAACATCCCATCCAATCTACCTACCTCATCCCCATATTGTTTTTATTTACTTTTCTGCTCTTTTGCACACCAGTATTTCTACTTGCACATCATCATCTGCACATCTATCACGCCAGTGTTAATTTGCTAAATTGTAATTACTTGCTACTATGGCCTATTTATTGCCTTAACTCCTCCGCCATTTGCACACACTGTACAGTCGTGGCCAAAGGTTTTGAGAATGACACAAATATTCATTTTCACAAAGTCTGCTGCCTCAGTTTGTATGATGGCAATTTGCATATACTCCAGAATGTTATGAAGAGTGATCAGATGAATTGCAATTAATTGCAAAGTCCCTCAAAATCTTTTCCACTGCATTTCAGCCCTGCCACAAAAAGACCATCTGACATCATGTCAGTGATTCTCTCTTTAACCCAGGTGTGAGTGTTGACGAGGAAAAGGCTGTAGATCACTCTGTCATGCTGATTGAGTTCGAATAACAGACTGGAAGCTTCAAAAGGAGGGTGGTGCTTGGAATCATTGTTCTTCCTCTGTCAACCATGGTTTCCTTGCAAGGAAACACGTGCCGTCATCATTGCTTTGCACGAAAAGGGCTTCACAGGCAAGGATATTGCTGCCAGTAAGATTGCACCTAAATCAACCTTTTATCGGATCATCAAGAACTTCAAGGAGAGCGGTTCAATTGTTGTGAAGAAGGCTTCAGGGCGCCCAAGAAAGTCCAGCAAGCTCCAGGACCGTCTCCTAAAGTTGATTCAGCTGCAGGATCGGGGCACCACCAGTACAGAGCTTGCTCAGGAATGGCAGCAGGCAGGTGTGAGTGCATCTGCACGCACAGTGAGGCTAAGACTTTTGGAGGATGCCCTGGTGTCAAGAAGGGCAGCAAAGAAGCCACTTCTCTCCAGGAAAAACATCAGAGACCGACTGATATTCTGAAAAAGGTATAGGGATTGGACTGCTGAGGACTGGGGTAAAGTCATTTTCTCTGAATCCCCTTTCCGATTTTTTGGGGCATCCAGAAAAAAGCTTGTCCGGAGAAGACAAGGTGAGCGCTACCATCAGTCCTGTGTCATGCCAACAGTAAAGCATCCTGAGACCATTCATGTATGTGGTTGCTTCTCAGCCAAGGGAGTGGGCTCTCACAATTTTGCCTAAGAACACAGCCATGAATAAAGAATGGTACCAACACATCCTCCGAGAGCAACTTCTCCCAACCATCCAGGAACAGTTTGGTGATGAACAATGCCCTTTCCAGCATGATGGAGCCCCTTGCCATAAGGCAAAAGTGATAACTAAGTGGCTCGGGGAACAAAACATCAATATTTTGGGTCCATGGCCAGGAAACTCCCCAGACCTTAATCCCATTGAGAACTTGTGGTCAATCCTCAAGAGGCGGGTAGACAAACAAAACCCCACAAATTCTGACAAACTCCAAGCATTGATTATGCAAGACTGGGCTGCCATCACAGGATGTGGCCCAGAAGTTAATTGACAGCATGCCAGGGCGGATTGCAGAGGTCTTGAAAAAGAAGGGTCAGCATTGCAAATATTGACTCTTTGCATCTACTTTTTGTAATTGTCAATTATTAGCCTTTGACACTTGTGAAATGCTTGTAATTATACTTCAGTATTCCATAGTAACACCTGACAAAAATATATAAAGACACTGAAGCAGCAAACTTTGGAAATTAATATTTGTGTCATTCTCAAAACTTTTGGCCACGACTTTCTTATTTTTCTATTGTGTTATTGACTGTACTCTTGTTTTTAATTCCATGTGTAACTCTGTGTTTTTTTGTTTGTGCGCACTGCTTTGCTTTATCTTGTCCAGGTCGCAGTTGTAAACGAGAACTTGTTCTCAACTAGCCTACCTGGTTAAATAAAGGTGAAATAAAATGTAAAAACAAATCTATAGCCTATTCTTAATGCGTGCATACATTTTATGTATGGGTGGCCCTGGGAATCAAATCTACAATCCTGCCGTTGCAAATGCCATGCTCTACCAACTAAGATATACAGGACCACCCATAGATAAAATGTACCCTACTTGTGTGTGAACAGGCTGGGCTGTACTAAGGTATGTGTCTGAGTAGAGTGCTCATCTGTTTTACCTTTTTCAATCATAATGAATGAGTCTCTACGAGACACTTTGTGAATTTTTTATCTGTTTTAATGAAATGCAACATATATAAGACCTGCTTTTGGCCAAAGCAGAAATTCAAACTTTTGTTTATTTTTGTATTGTACGGGATCGGTGTTCGTAAACCGGTCCGGTTGTTGCTAACGTGTGCTTATGTGATTAGAATGACGTTGTAAGTAACAGCCAGCTTTCCAGGACATAGATCTGTCTTATGGACAGAAAGCTTAAATTCTTGTTAATCTAACTGCAGTGTCTAATTTGCAGTAGCTATTACAGTGAAAGAATACCATGCTATTGTTTGAGGAGAGTGCACAACAACAAAACACTTTTCACGGCAACTGGTTTGATACATTCACCTCTGAAGGTAAATCATGTACTTACATTCAATAATCTTGCTCTGATTTGTCTTCCTGAGGGTCCCAGAGATAAAATGGAGCATAGATTTGTTTGATAAAATCAATTTTTATATTCAAATGTAGGAACTGGGTTCTACAGTTTGAACCCCTGCTGTCTGAAATTTTGCACACACACTGCTTCCATCTGGTGGCCAAAATCTAAATTACACCTAAACTCCTATCCGATAGTATGGCCTTTCTCGTACATTTCAAAGATGATGAAGAAAAAAAAAATATATAGAAAACACATGTTTCTATGTTTGAAATATCTTTTACCAGATCTGTGTTATATTCTCCTACATTAGTTTCACATTTCCACAAACGTCAAAGTGTTTCCTTTAAAATGGTATCAAGAATATGCATATCCTTGCTTCAGGTCTTGAGCTACAGGCAGTTAGATTTGGGTATGTCATTTTAGGCGGAAATTGAAAAAAAGGTTCCGATCCATGCAACATCGCTTTTATTTATATGACAGCAGTTCCAATTATCGTGGTTGCCCGTTGAGAAATGCTGAGCCGCACTGCATTGTGAGGTAGACGTGACCACTGACCAATAAGACCTGCTCACTTGGTGGAAAGATGTCTTTAAAGCGTCTGTATCTAACCACGCTGTACTGTGGGGAGTTTATTTGCAGACTGTATCCCTGGGCAGTGGGCGTTGGAAGGAGAGCTCCCTTTGTCATATCCTGTGGTGATGGTCAGGAGCCAGACTTCACCTCACTCTTAACAGCTGTGAGCACATAAAGAATTTCATCAATTTTAATGAACACAACAGGGTCACCATTGTCACCTTTAGTGGGAGAAGCCATTTCGAATGAAAACAACTCAAAGTATAGTAGTGCTTGGGGACCAACCAATGTTGCTTTGAAAACTACAGAGGAACCATTGTAGAACCACCAATTAACTTTTTTGCTCCCCAGCTGTTCGTTTTTTTTTAATTCAGAGAAGATGAAGAAAGGTGTAGACTGAGTCTGTTAACCTGGACCCAACAAACAGTCATCACCTCAACGTTAAAAAACGTTTCAAAAACCGTGCGAAAACATTCTCCTCGTGTTTGCCGAACCGTATCGCCAAGCAGTGCTGGCTGGATCCTCCTTGGACATTCCTCCTTTAATTAGAGGCAGACTGTTTGACGACGGGATCCCAGTTTGTTGTAGTTCACGTGTCTCTATCTCCCCGCCTTCCTTCCCTCCCACCCTCTCTACTGTCTGGTAGCCTTCCCGTTCTTTTTGCCTCATAAAGAAAAAGCTGCCTAATTAATAACTTTGGCTGTTATGACTGTGTGCTCAGAGTGAAGCCTTCTGCTGAAGCCTGAAAGAAGTGTGAGACTGAAAAAGAGGGAGACAAAAGGAAAGCAAGTATAGACAAAGTTGAATAGTTATGACTCATGGGCAGTGACGGACCAAAAGAAAATAGCCTGCCATTGAGCGGGAGAAAAACAGCTGGTATGGGTTTGTTTATAGTCTGCAGAGAACATTTTTGGAGGGTTAGCAGGCAGGAAATAAAGACCGCACCAAATAAAGAAGAAAATGCTGTCGGCCTGAGAGGGAGAGAGAGAGAGGCAGGAGAGAGGCAGGCAGGCAGGCAGGGAGGGAGAGAGGCAGGAGAGAGAGAGAGGCAGGAGAGAGAGAGAGAGAGGCAGGAGAGAGAGAGAGAGAGGCAGGAGAGAGAGAGAGAGAGGCAGGAGAGAGAGAGAGAGGCAGGAGAGAGAGAGAGAGGCAGGAGAGAGAGAGAGGCAGGAGAGAGAGAGGCAGGAGAGAGAGAGGCAGGAGAGAGAGAGGCAGGAGAGAAGAGAGGCAGGAGAGAGACTAACATAAGTAGGGGACGCACAGGAAACGAGCTCTCCATCCTGCAGTTAAATCTGACCTCTTGGCTCCGGATCAAATGCTCCTCCAGCCGAATACCATGGAGCCTCTGTCCTCGACACGGGGCACTTCCCTGGCCGTCTGAAAGCGGGAGGGAGAGAACATGGGGTAGGGGTATACTGTAAACCCCAATGTTATGTCATTAGTCAAAACTTTTGAGGAAACCCATTGCACTTAATATTTCTGAGTAAAGTTACTTAGTGATTTTGTAGTCGTTACTCAAGCCAATAGTCACTGTGACCAATGTTCCCTCAAAACTTTTCAGTCACTGAGCAAATTTTAGGTCTGCTGAGTGCAAACTTGAACGTTGGGAAAATTCTATGCAACTTTCATTGCGCATTTACTGTGAACACTTTCATTTACTTTTAACAGTGGCTATTTGATCGTAATGTAGGTCTACCACAGTGGCCTACCATCAAAAACAATGGAGAAAATGCATCCCATAACATTTTAACATGGAAATAGCTGCTCCATTGTTCAGCCTACAGTAGCAGCCAATGTGTGGTCTTCAATGTAGGGCTACATTCCATAAGATTTGTAAAAAATAAAATAAAAAAATTCCAGGGTTTGACATTAACCTGTTTATCCACTTGTCCTTCAAACAAGGAGGTGACTGAAAATGTTGTTTGATGCAAGAAACCACTTTACAAAATAAAATCCATGATTATTCCAATACCAATATTACAGAGAATCAGACAAATTATGCTACTCTGCCTATTGGCTACTTAGCTTATTCAAGCCTGTCTCAAAATACAGCACTGCCCCTTAACTGGGCTAATAACTCACTATCTAGCAAACATATGTACAAATGTCCACACATCGCTTACATGTAGCTCTCGCTTTGATCTCAAAATAAGCGCATCTACTAACAACTGCTCATGCTGTAAAAACAGCCCAAAGTGAATGACATAGATCCATGTATTACAATGGTCTATTTGCATATAGACCTACTGCAGCTCTGATTTGGTTATGGGAGACCCGTCTGTGTAGAGTACAGGCCTGAGTCGTGCCTATCAATGCAATAGAATTATACTCCGATGGGTTCTGCCTTCAACGAAATCTCTTGCATAGTTAGTTTTGCATACTCAGTCTTGGATAGTTTGTTTTGTTTTGGTATGGTATGTTGCATTGAAAGTGGCAAATATTGCGTTTTTTTTATTTTTTATTTAACCTTTTTAACCTGTTAGGGCTATGGGGCAGTATTGACACGGCCGGATAAAAAACGTACCCGATTTAATCTGGTTACTACTCCTGCCCAGTAACTAGAATATGCATATAATTATTGGCTTTGGATAGAAAACACCCTAACGTTTCTAAAACTGTTTGAATGGTGTCTGTGAGTATAACAGAACTCATATGGCAGGCAAAAACCTGAGAAGATTCCAAACAGGAAGCGCCCTCTCTGACAAGTTGTTGTTCATCTTGGCTCTTTTTATTGAAGACTGAGGATCTTTGCTGTAACGTGACACTTCCTACGGCTCCCATAGGCTCTCAGAACCCGGGAAAAAGCTGAATGATATCGAGGCAGCCTCTGGCTGAAACACATTATCGCGTTTGGATAGTGGCTGGTCAGAGTACTCTGAGACTCACGCTTGTGCACGAGGGCACGAGATGTATTTATTTTCTCTCTCTTTGTACGTATACAGGCTTTCCCGGCCAGTCTTGTCTTTAAAATGGTGTAAAATAGTCATATGTTTGAAAAATTGAAGTTTTTGCATTTTTGAGGTATTTGAATATCGCGCCACGGGATTACACTGGCTGTTGAGTAGGTGGGACGCAAGTTTCCCACCTAGCCCATAGAAGTTAACTAGGCAAGTCAGTTAAGAACAAATTCTTATTTGACCACAATTCCCACAGTGAAGGGAAACATTGATAGTATTAACTAATGGTGAAAACTCTAGAAAGTTGAGTGAAGTTCAGTCTCGTGCTTCTCTGCACGGGCTGATATTTCTTCTGTGCGTCAGTCCCGGGGAAGCTGTGCGCCCGGGGAAGCTGTGCGCCCGCGCATGCGCACAGTTTAGAGGGAACATTGACTGTGACCCAGTAGGGGCTCCAGACGCACCCACTAAACCACACCTCCAATATAATTTCCTAGTGTGCCTTGCCTTTTCGAGTGAATTATAGAGTTACCACCTATGATTGTATTTGTTAGTGACCGAGACATAATTGTTGAATTCGTTCATTTTCTGTCCTGTGGCCTTCACTAAGTGAATATTTCTAGGCGAATATTATCATTATAAATATAATTAAACTTTGGTTTACAGGCCACATCAGGCCTGCAAGTAGGGTAATTGTGTTAACTTTCCCAAAATTACCAGATAGAAAACAAAAAACTGTTTGGAGGATTTCCAGCAATCTTCCAACCATGATTCCTGGAAAACCTGGATAAAACAGAAGTTTGCAACGCTACCTTATGCTGGCTTGCAAATGTAATTCCTTTTGGAATCCAGACAGTTAGGATATCCAACAGTTGGAATTTTTATTTAACCGCATAATAACTGAAAGGATTAGGTACAGTGTAGTCTCATCGAGAACCAGGTTTCCCTAAAACGGGAAGCCTGGGGACGTTCATGGCAGAAATATAGCTAAATAGGGGTGGAGACCCGGTGTAAATCAGTGACACCTCGCAATACGTCAAACCAATCAAATACCTTGCTTGGGCGGAACTCCAATAGTGTTCACTAGATTAGTTTTGTATGTGGAACAGTGCATGAGGATGGATGGGAAATCACAGATTGAAACCCTATCAAAATATGTTGAGATATGCTGATTTGTGTGTGTGTAGAGCACACTTCTGGGAAAACAGAATTCAGCCTCCAGGTTGTGTGCAATGTTGCAAACTCTCATACGGAACAACTCTCTGCAAAATGGCTGTCCTTCCCGGTCTGAAAACGGTGACGAACATAACACATAGCACCAACAGGCATGTGGGGGGAGAGTTATTGAAATGTAACATCCAATCCAAATCTTGGACCAGGGGACCATTCAAAACGTTTTTGCAGTACAAAATTCTCCAGACCACCAAGGGAGGCGTGACAGCGACGGGATTATGGAGGTATGGCAACGTGAGAATTGGAAAAGTGTGAGAAGACTACCTAACCCATTTAAACTGGAACAACCATTTGTGACCCGATTCAGGAAACTAGGTGTATGTCGCAAGTCACGACTTCACAGGAGAGCCGTTTGAATGTAATTTTATTTATTTCTTTTATAAAAATGTGTTTTTTGTCTGAAATGCCTTCTCGAACATGTTAACTTTCATGTGCCTTAATAATAACAAACGTGAAAACCATATGGAAATACTTGTTGGTTAAGCCACAGAAAAAGTCAGCAACCTTCCCACTAGCCATAATTGGCTGAAATAATGAGTGGGCTGGACATGCCGAGAGATGAGTTTGGATTGGTCTGCCATATAGAGGGCTTCTGTCTATTTGAGCTTGTCGGTCTGTGTTGGTAATCCTGTTGAACACTGCTTTAAAAAAATGTATTTTGAAGTGTTGCTCTCCCCTTTCTGGAGGATCAAGTTTTGAAATCAGTGGAATTAGAGTATGATAGCTAAAGAGATGGAGAAAACACCTGACTCTGGGTTACATCTTCAAACTAAAGGCAACTGTGGTATGGCATTCCTGACAGGGAGACACGTCCATCATGCATGAGGATGTATACAGGTAAGATAGTCTAGCGTTAGCTAGCTATATTTTCAGATATTAAACGTTTCTAATTTTGATAAAGTGATTTCATTTCAAGCTAAAGTGTACTGTTAGCTAGCTAGCTAACATTAGCTGGCTGGCTCCCTAGACGACGTTATTATTCATATCCCAGAGCTGTATTAATGCAGGGTAGTAACGACATGATTTGGCACTGTGTTCATTGTTGTTTAACTAGCTAACGTTAACTGGCTGGCTCGTTAGCTAACGTTACGTGACGTGTGTGATCTTAAACGTTGTTTACCTAGCTAGGTTCATTGTTTACCTAGCTAGCTAGCTACATTTCTGAAGCTAAAGTGTACTGTTAGCTAGCTAGCTAACGTTAGCTGGCTGGCTCCCTAGCTGATGTTATTATTCGTTTCCCAGAGATGTTTTCTTTTCAAGTTAGAGCCTAATGTTAGTTAACTAACATTGAACCTAGTTGGTTAGCTCCCAGCTCTGTGGCATTGTTGGCACTGTTCATTGTTGATTAACTAGCTAACGTTAGCTGGCTGGCTCGTTAGCTAACGTTATGTGATGTGTGTACAACACCCATTGAATATGGCCTTTGTCAGTAAACGTCTGCAAAAAAGCGTAATGAAATTGTTGCCAGCAGCGCTGGTGTGACTGTTTTCATGTTATCCAGAGGTAAACAAGTCTTCGGCCAGAGCGTCAAGTGTCCGATCTGAGAGCGAAACGAGGGTGGGGCTAAAGCTTAAGAGGGTGTGAACGATGCTGAATGGGTGTAGACAAAGAAGAGCTCTTCACTGGATACCAAAACATTCAAAGGCAATTTTCTCAAAAGTGAGTTTACAAGTTGATCAACTTTCAAAGCAGAATTACTTTCCCATTGTTCCTCAAATGCAGTGTATGATATACAATTTTGTAGCCCTGAGTCTCTAGTTTTATCCAATGTAAAAAAAAAAAAAAAAAAAACATTTCAAATGTTACATAAGTTCAAATCCAGGTGGTGAGACACATTTCAGTAACGGGTGCAAAAAATTTAACTAAATGATTGGATCAGTTTAGAAATTTTATTTATTTATCTTTGAGTAGCATAATCAATATTTTGTTGCCTTACAGCCTGAAATGAAAACACAACATTTGTATTTTTCTGGCTTTATTTACACACAGTAACACACATATCCAAGTGTAAAGAAAAAGAAAAAGAAATCTGAAAATGAATTACAATTTAAAACTGTAAAATACTCTATTTGGATAAGTGAACACCCCCCTTAGAATTGCAATTGCATAACCGACCACCTTCCTGATCACAAATCAAGCTAATTGGCTTCCATCTATGATCAATCGTAGTGACTTTAATTAGTTCAGGATAAAAGCAGTTGTTCATAGAGGACTCCACTGCTTAGTAGTGCAATTCAAAGCAAAGAATCCACGATGGGCAGGAAGGTACTTTCAAAAGATCTACGAGATAAAGTTGTGGAAAGGCACAAGTCAGGGGATGGATATAAAAAGATTTCAAAGGCTTTGTCCCTTGGAGCACAGTTAAGACTATTATTAAGAAGTGAAAGGCGTATGGCACCACCCAGCCCTGCATAGATCAGGCCATCCCTCCAAACTGGATGACCGGGCAAGGAGGAGACTGATCAGAGGCTACCAAGAAGCCAATGGCAACTTTGAAGGAGCTTCAGGCCTTTATGGCAAAGACTGGTCAATGTGTGCAAGTGACCACAATATCACAAGTGCTCCACTAATCTGGCCTCTATGGGAGAGTGGCAAGAAAAAAAAAATCCTCAAAAGCCACATCAAGTCTCGTTTGAGCTTTGCCAAAAGCACATTGTAGATTCCGAGGCCAAGTGGCAAAAGTTGCTGTGGTCAGATGAGACCAAAATTGAACTTTTGGCCTGAATGCAAAACAATGTTTGGCGAAAACCCAATTCATCTTTCCACCCAAAGAACACCAAGCCTACAGTAAAGCATGGCTGTGGTAGCGTCCTGTTGTGGGGGTGTTAATCTTCAGCAGGGACTGGATAGAATGGAAAATGGACAGTGCAAAATACTGACAGATTCTTGAGGAGAAGAGGGCTGCAGGTTATTACTCACATGCGCCGAATACAACATGTGTAGACCTTACTGTGAAAAGCTTACTTGCAAGCCCTTAACCAACACTGCAGTTCAAGAAAGAGTTAAGAAAATATTTACCAAATAAACTGGGAAGATGGTTTACGTTTCAACATGACAATGACACAAAGCACACCGTCAAAGCAACCATACAGTGGCTGAAGGACAAGAAGGTGAATGTCCTTGAGTCGCCTAGTCAGAGCCACAACCAAAATCCAATCAAGAATCTGTGGAATGACTTGAAGAGTGCAGTCCATGAGCGGTCACCATGCAATTTGACTGAGCTTGAACAATTCTGCAAGGAAGAATGGGCAAATATTGCACAATATAGGTGGGCAAATATTGCAAAGTTAGTAGAGTTGTATTCAAAGAGACTCATGGCTGTAATTAAAACAAAAGGTGGTTTCACCAAGTATTAACTTGGGTGTTCACTTATCCAAATAGGGTATTTTACTGTTTTACTTTTAATACATTTTCAGATTTTAGAAACATTTTGCACTTGGATATTGTGGGTTACCGTGTGTAAATAAAGCCGGAAAAAGTCCTATTTTTGTGTTTTCATTTTAGGCTGTAAGGCAACAAAAGGTGAACATTTTCAAAGGGGGTGGTGACGTTCTATACCCACTGTACATGCAAACATGTTTTTAGGATGTTCTTGGGATGATGTGTCCTGGTCCCCTGGAGGTTTTGTCTAGTTCCCAGTTTGTCCCAGGGACATCCCAAAGGACATTTTTAGGACATAAGATCAGCATACCCCAAATCCAGATGTTGTGAGTTTAAATCCCAGGTGGGGTCATATTGAAAAGTCAGTTAGTGGTCATGCCAAATGTAATCATATTGATATAAGAGTTATACACTATATTTTAGCTGAACAGCGTTCCACTTACCTTAAAACCCCCATACCATTGAATTACTTTACTTTATAATGGTTTGGCACACCTGGGACCATCAAGTGACAAAAACCTCCGGGGACCATGACACAATGTCTTAAAAACCTCTTTGGGGACGTTTTTACACAAGGTCCTGATCACTTTAGGGGACCTGGTACGTCCTAACAAATGTTTGTTTGCAGAGAAATTTCCCTTGGGACCATCACACAACGTCCTAATGACTAGTAAAATGAAAGTTCTGAGAACATCCTACAAAGGTCCGGACATAGTCCTCAGTGACGTCCTGGTAACTTACAGGGAACTAGACAAATGTCCCTCAGAGAATGTTCCCTTGGGACAATCATGTGACGTCACCTTGATCATCATGAAACGTTCCCTTGTGTTCATTGAATGTCCCTTGGATAACGTCCTATGAGAACCAAATACAATTAATTTCATAACGTTCCCTAATGGACATCAAAATATCTTATAACATTATACTCCGACCAAACAGGGAGCTGTATTGAACGTCCTCTTATGGTCCTGAGGTTAACGTTATGTTTCAATGTTCCTAGAGTGGGATAATGTCTCGCTGAAACCCTTAAAGGGACATAATGGGAACGTCATCGAATGTCCTTAGGCCATCCTGTTTGCTGGGAACCCAGTTTTAGACTGAACTGAACCATACCAGAGAGAGGGAGGCAATGCAAGAGTCATATCTTTGCCCTAAATCTGTCCACGTTAAGCAGAGCCTTAATTATTAAGCTGGTGAGATTTTTTTGTATGGGGGTAATGAATGTCAAATTTAGTCAAGATTAACACAAATTACTATATGTGAGGTTTATTTTATGTAATATAAGTTGTGTAATACCTAGGTTGTGTACTAATATATGTGTGAGGCATGTGACATACTGGCAACTTTAAGAAAAAACACTATCTCTGTTGAAATTCAAGACGGGCTATGCATATTCATCACATCGATGAATTTAAAATGCCTTCGCCATATAATTCCTTATCGAATATTCAACTCCCCCTCATCTTTATATCAAAGTTGTGCCTGTTGTTCACATGCGTATCTATCCTCTCATTGTGGGAGGGGGGTGTTGACATGAGTCTCCACTCTAAGGCAATGCGGTCTTACAGAAAGTCCTGTTGAATATTTTTGTGATCATTATAATTTTGCTAATCCCATGACTGCAATGTGTGTCTTCAAATTGAGGAGTGTTATTGTAAATTTTTTGGGACGACACGATGTTTGCAAAGTCAGAATGGAAGTGAAATAGTACCCCCCTTCACCCCCCAATGGATGCAGATGCAAAGTGTTCCTCAAACGTGTGACACTTAATAGGCATGCCATTAAAGAAAGTGATTTTAGTTTTTACAATATTGGTTCAAGTTATTACACTATTGATAATTTTTTTTTACCACTTTAATGTAATAATTATTTAATTATGCACAAAAACTTTAGCGTTGTGTTCAGCATATTTATTACATTATATATACAAAAGTTATTACATATGTCAGTTATTACATTATCAGTTGCGACAGGGTATACAGTGTGTAGAGGGTGAGGGAAAGGGAGGGCAGGGGAGGTAGTGAGACAGGGGTTAGAGGAAAAGGGAGATGGGCAGAGATTGAAAGGGAAGGAGAGCTGGAATACCAGGAATTACCAAACTGTCAGCATCAGCCATCCAGCAAGAGAAGGAGTAGAGCCAGAGCGACAGAAGGAACAGCTCATCCTTCCACTGCACACACACACTAACGTACAAACATTCATGTGCACCACAAGCAAATACACAAACTCTCTTAAATAACTCACCACACATACTGAGTCAAACGCTCCGCTGCTCCCCACTTTCCTTTTCTCTCTTCTGGAGCTGGCTGCTCTGAGACCAGGTCGCTACTATTTTTAGCCCCACGATGGAGGGGATGGATAAAGGAATGGGTGGAGAAGAGCGGGAGGGAGAGGTGGAGGGGAACTTGTTTTAGAAGGTCTGCTATAGAGACCTTGCTGCTTTGCATGGAAGACTGTCAGAGTACTCTTACAAACTCGACGTAAGTTGACATACCTTGGCTACTGAACACTGGGCAGTATTGAGATAATCTCAGCCAACCTCAGAAAGCTGCCAGACAAACTAACAGTCCCTCAAAGCGCTTTCCTCTGGATTTGATCATTGTTTAGGTTTCTTTAGATTTTTTTCCTGTGTTGTGTCGAGGAACTAAAGGAGCTTATGTGGAATGCCCCGCGATGGAATGTAGCCTGGCTACAAAAGTTCATCTTTTCCTTTCCCGGGATTGGGATCGGTGGACGCACAGTGTTCCCCCTCCGGTGGTAGACCTGGGACTCCCGCTGCTCTGATACTGTCAGGCCACAGGAGAAGGCACCTCTGAGGATTTAAAAACAGACATTCATACACGGAATTCGGGATGCGGCGTTTCGACAAGCTCAAAAAGTCATTCCCTTTCCTGGCACACTTCCATGTGTACGGAGTAAGTCTACTTATTTCCTCTTGTTGGCAAGTTGTTTTGATATTGGTCATATGGTAATGAAATGAATGGGTATAGTCGTGGCTGGTCTGGTAATAGAATTGTGAGTGTATCCAAGGCATTTCTACCAAGGTGGAGGAAGTTGGGTGAAGATAAAGTTCCTCAAATGAAAGATTTTTGGGTCACCTATGCTTGTATGGGTCTATCCTATGTCAGTGTACGCACCTGACACAAACATTCAGTGGCATGTTTAAACATTGATATATGCAGTGGTAGGCTGAACCTGTCCACATCCAATGTATTTTTGATATGTAAGATCAATTAACATTACTAAGCCTGGTTTCAGTGGCAATCATGTTTTGGTTAGAAGCCAGACAATCCTTGGTTTCCTCCTGGAATTACTAGAGCTGTGTTTGAAAACCCATACTAACAAACTTAGAGTATATACACACCACATTCTATTAGTTAATTTTAGTATATTGTAAACAAACGGTATCCTTTCAGTTGTGCGTACTATGGCTTTGCCTGTCTACAGGAAGTTTGCTGTTGCTATGCAACCTCTTGCTAGCTTGAAGCATAGCAAATTACTAACTAGACTTTGGGTGTGTTTGTCAATTCAATATGGAGTGTCAGAGTGCACTCTGGGCGTTCGTAAATTCAGGGCGTTGTCAGATTGTCCGTTCAAAAATTCTGAGCGTTTCGCTCTCGGAGCATTCAGAGCGCACACTGGACACTTTGGCCGAGGAGTAGGAGGGTTGATCCGAGCGTTCTGATCGGCAGTCAAGCACCCAAGCTAACTGGCTAACTACTGTCAGACACAAATGAGACATTTTACTCACCCTAACAGAGCTGGTTAGACTGTTCATGTAATCCAGAGGGTTGGTGACTAACTGTGCTGTTGGCAACAATTTAAATAAAAAAAAAATTGCCGACGTTTACTGACACCGGCCACATTCAATGGGTGTTGAGCGTTCGTAAATTCATCAGTTATTCTGCGCTCTGCCTCTGGCAGTCAGACGAGAGTGCTCTGAAATCGGAGTAGATAGCCAGAGCGAATTTACAAACGGACCCGAACGACTATACCACTTAGCTAAGCTATGAATGATGTCAATAAACGTTGGGTAGTTAGCATAAAGTAAATATACTGGCAAGTTCAATGTACTAGTTGCCAACTAACAACGTTACTGTAAGTTGGTGGCTAACATACCCGGTACATACTGCTGCAGTAATGATATGCGGTTCGTAAGGATAGCGTAGCTAACAAATTGTCAGCCAACGTGTAACTTTATTCCATTGCTCAACATTTTCTTAACATTTGTCATAATTAGTTAAAGCAAAGAATTTGTATCCGCACTCGTCGGACTTCGGCTGCATATTTTACGCCATTTTCTTATTAAAATCTGAAAAGTGAAGCCAGAATTGCATTATGGGCCCTAAAAGCACAGAAATAGTGTCCACTGCATGTATACTTCATATTTTGACGAATTTAGTACGACATCCGGGAACTTTTTGCGAAACTATCTATATCCATACTATGAGTGTTATGAATCCCTTTGGCCCTGCAGTCTAGGGGGGATGGAAACGAGACCCGTAACATAACTCATGCAAATTATAACAGTGAAAAGGAACAGTGAGAACAAAAACCACAGACAACTTAAGTCTACCTTCAAACACTCATGGTTTATTTTTAAACATGCGGTAAAGGGGGGCGGGAAAAGGGGCTGAGCTGGACCCAAGGAAAGAAATACGTTTTCAAAAACACCCCTAAGCTAGTCTACCTGCTTCAACAACAGCTAGCTCACTAACCAATAAAATACAGCGGGTGGTCCACCCAGTTCTAACTAGTGTTCTTTAGACAATATTTACCTACAGGTAGTGTATGCCCAAGGGCGACTTGTCTTGGTACCCACTTTTCCCACCATCAAACAAACAGTCAAACGCCATAACAAAACAATACTCACAGACAAAGTGACATGAAGTTGCAAAAACCAAAAGAGAGATCTCCAGAGAGAACTGATTGGGATACTTTTAAACCAAGGGAAAGGGGATGTGATTGGGTAAGAGAAAAGGAGTGGGTGTCTTCTGATTGCCGACTGATTGGTGACTGATTGGCGACACCTGTGAATAGGGGAGAAGGAAAGAAAATACACACACAGGATACCTGTATCCGTAACAATGAGCAATAAGCAAACTATATACTTAATTTACTTTACAAATAGTACGGTTAGTGTGGTTAGTACACTATTCGTACACAGCTTAGATCTTTTGAACGTAGGCAAATCTCACTGTAGTTCTAGTGTACGGTTAATGTTGGCAGGGCTGGACAATACGGCCTTAATCATTTTTACTTATCGGCAATTTCACAATATAAACTGAGTATACAAAACATTAAGGACACCTGCTCTTTCCATGACAAATACTGATCAGGTGAATCCAGGTAAAAGCCCTTATGGATGGCACTTGTTAAATCCACTTCAGTCAGTGTAGATGAAGGGGAGGTGGCCGCCTAAAGAAGGATTTTTAAGCCTTGTGACAAAACATGGATTGTTTATGTGTCATTCAAAGGTTGAATGGGCAAGACAAAAAATATTTAAGTGTCTTTGTAACTGGGTATGGTAGTAGGTGCCAGGTGCACCAGTTTGTGTCAAGAATTGCAATGCTGCTGGGTTTTTCCACACTCAACAGTTTCCCTTGTGTATCAAGAATGGTCCACCACCCAAAGGACATCCAGCCAACTTGACACAACTGTGGGAAGTATTGGAGTCAACGTGGGCCAGCATCCCTGTGGAACGCTTTTGACACCTTGTTCTGTCCATAGCCAACGAATTGGGGCTGTTCTTAGGGCAAAAGGGAATGGTGCAAATCAATATTAGGAAGGTCTTCCTAATGTTTGGTATACTCAGTGTATATCTCGATTAAATACAAAAATAAAAAATGATTTCTCTAAATAGGCTTTGATGTATTTTTGCAATCACTGATCTGGGTTTTTAATTTTGTAGCAGGCATTATAGAAAATGAACACAGGCATTATAGAAAATGAACACAGGCATTATAGAAAATTAACACAGGTCTCATAAACAATCTCTCAAACCCAAGCCCACGTGCTAGCTCAGCCAGCTAATCTTTATATATTTAAAGTCCAGCCATCTATTTGCTAGCTAACAAGGTAGAACAGTTTAATAGTTATGAACAATGTTCCCTCCAATTTTTACGGCAATGAGTAAAATTTCAGGTCTGCTGAGTGCAAACTTGAATGTTCTGAAAATTCTGTGCAACTTCCAGCACACGTTTACTGTGAACACTGAGCTGTACCCACTTTAATTTACAATTTCAGACAGTGGTAATGGAGGCTACTGTGGCTCTTTGATCATAATGTAGACTTACCAGAGTGGCCTACCATCAAAAACAATGGAGAAAATGCGTCCCATAACATTTTAACATGGAAATAGCTGTTCTATTGTTCAGCCTACTGTAACAGCCAATGTGTGGTGTTCAATGTAGGCCTACATTCCATGAGACTTTAGAAAAAAACATGCAGGGTTTGACATCCTTATTTATCCACCTGTCCTTCAGGCAATGAGGTGACTGAAAATGTTGCTGTGTTGTTTGATACAAGAAACTTTACAAAATAAAATGTATTATTTCCATACCATTATTACAGAGAATTACAGACAAATTATGCTGCCTGTTGGCTACTTAGCTTATTCAAGCCGGTCTCAAAATACTTTTCAAGGATGTCTGGAAATGTACACCTTTTTTGCTCTCGTAGGAAGCAATCACTGCCCCTTTCCTGACTACAAATGATCTATAACTGGGCTAGTAATTCACTAACTAGCAAAGCATATGAACAAATTTGCACACGTGGCTCATGCTGTAAACACAGTCCAGTTCAAAGAGAATGAAACAAATCCTTGTATAGCAATGGATATTTTCATATAGGCCTACTGCAGCTCTGATTGGTCATGCCGCACCGGTCTGTGTAGAGTACAGGCTGAGTTGTGCATGTCAATGCAATAGAATCTTACTCCGATGCATTCAGCCTACAAAAAAATGTCTTGCGTAGTTCATTTTGTTTCGGTATGTTGCATTGAAAGTGGCTAATATTGCGTTGATTTGATCCCAGTTCCCACAGTAAAGGGAAACATTGATAGTGTTAACTAACTAGAAAGTTGAGTGAAGTTCAATCTGATATTTCTTCTGCGTGGCGGTACCGGGGAGCTATGCACCCGCACACGTGGGAACATTGGTTATGAACACACCCTTCTGTCCGTCTTCAACTGTTTGAACAGCATGCTAGCTTGTCCACTTTGTGAAGATGTTGAAATCAAGTGGCCTACCTTATTTCACAGAATGAGAACGAGTTGCCAATTCCTTATATAATAGTTTTTTATGCTCATTGCACTTTTTATAAAACAGACTATACAGCTAGTATAAGTCTGGCTAAAATGCTGCTAGCAGTACGTGGTACCGGAATGTCGCTCACAACAGAAACTGAGCATTCATTTTCCAGAATCAATCAACCCATTTTAGTAGGGTCTGCTCTTCACACAATTTGAGGAGTTGAAACATAACCTTTCTAACAATACCCTTTTTAACTTCTCTGTTACAGTAAAATAATGTCTCAATGTGTTTCGGTGTCCATATGACGGATTCTGTTGGACCAAACCTGAAATGCAAATAACAAGTTGAAGCTGCTTGTTGTCAGAGAGGAAGTGATCTTTAATCTTTGTTGCTCTGAATGGCAGGGGGAGAGGGTTTGATATCTGTGTGCAAGTGAGAAGATACACAGAAAAGGAGTGAAGGAGACGATCAAAAAGTCAACATGAGATCAAGCGGACATATAAGCTCATAAAAACTAAAAATAAGAAAAAAACTTGATTCTTGCGATACAGGCGTTTGGAATATTGCGCAAAATTAACTCGATATACTGCCCCGGGCCAAAATGTAAATTAGCTTGGATTGCATAAATCCCTGACCTAAAGATGGTCACGCACCTGGATTTGTTTATTGCCAATGAAAACTCAAGTAACTTCTGCAGCTGGGTATTTTTGAAGCAACAGAGACACTCTGGGACGGACAACAGGTCATGATGTTCATTGCTTCACTTTGCCAAATGTCAAAGGCCTGCCACATGACGGTCTTTGTTTCACATTGCGAGGCCAATGCTAAATGCCTTCACCCAGTTATGAACTGCAATGATGAGGCCCATTTGCCCATTTAAAAAAAAATTGCTTAATAATTTTCTCTGGCCTGACTAAACCTCACCACAACAGCTGTGCTTGCTCTTCTTGAGCTTAGGATGACATACTAACACAGTTTACCCACTAAATGTATTCTACTAAACACACTAATGAATACACTATATATACAAAAGTATGTGGACACCAATTCAAATGAGTTGATTCGGCTATTTCAGCCACACCCGTTGCTTCACCATCTGGCAGTCCGACGGACGAATCTGGGTTTGGCGGATGCCAGGAGAATGCTACCTGCCCGAATACATAGTGCCAACTGTAAAGTTTGGTGGAGGAGGAATAATTGTCTGGGGCTGTTTTTCATGGTTCAGCCTAGGCCCCTTAGTTCCAGTGAAGGGAAATCTTAATGCTACAGCATACAATGACATTCTAGACGATTATGTGCTTCCAACTTTGTGGCAACAGTTTGGGGAAGGCCCTTTCCTGTTTCAGAATGACAATGTCCCCATGCACAAAGTGAGGTCCATACAGAAATGGTTTGTCAAAATCGGTGTGGAAGAACTTGACTGGCCTGCACAGAGCCCTGAACTCAACCCCATCGAACACCTTTGGGATTAATTGTAACTCCAACTGCGAGCAAGGCCTAATCGCCCAACATCAGTGCCCGACCTCACCAATGCTCTTGTGGCTGAATGGAAGCAAGTCCCCGCAGCATTGTTCCAACATCTAGTAGAAAGCCTTCCCAGAAGAGTGGAGGCTGTTATAGCAGCAATGCCCATGATTTTGGAATGAGATGTTTTGAAGAGCAGGTGTCCACATACTTTTGGGTATGTAGTGTTCAAGTCTAGACATCCTAAAACAGTCTCCATGTCTTGATTAATTCTTGAGACGCTCTGACTTTAAGGCTAACGTTACAAGTGGTCGAAGTAGGCATCCACAGATCCAGTTGAGGAAAGCACTGCTTGCTTTTGCCTGGCTCTGTCTCTTTTTGTTGCCTGACTCATTTTGACTCGGAACACTGAGACAAATACCTCTGGGCTGACTTGTGGAGACTACAGGGAGGGTTTTTGCGCAGCATGTCTTGAGAGCAGTCCAGGACCTTTTGCATTTCTTCAATCCGACAAGGGGAATGAGTTCTGGCCAGAATCATTTTTTCACCAGGGACTTCTTGTAGCTCTTCCAACCCCATTCCATTCCATTCCATTACTCCAAACCCTCCCTCCTTTCTCCCTCCACTTGGAGATGAAAGTTAGTGAGCTCAATCCTCAAGGATACATGCATTTGTTTTTGTTTGTACTGGCCCCCTGTGGGAATCGAACCCACAACCCTGGTGTTGCACACACCATGCTGGCATTGCAAACACCATGCTCTACCAACTGAGCCACAGGGAAGACCTTGCAGGTCAAGGGAAGGGGACGAGCAGAGAAAGCCACTTTAGACCATTGAGATGCAGCCTTTTCTGTTGGCCAGCATTCCCCACCGCCCCGTGACAAGTGACACCTAGCAGCGGAACACCGCGTCCAGTTTCCGCCCCATGTGCCTCCAAGCGCCAAATCCGTGTACACAACGTCAATATTTCTCTTTCTACTGCCAACTGCCTTGCTCCAAAAAGGTCAGTGGAAACTTACTACCAGGGCACAATACTGATACCATTTAGTGGCATTTTGCAACCCTTTGACTTGACTGTGCGACTTGCGATTGGTGTGAGCTGCACATTCTACATAGTCACCTCACTCAAAGGGTCCTATTTTTAGGAGGCTAATAGCATGATTTGGTCAAACAGTAAAGTGCATTATTCTCATGATTCCTGTAATGAAAGTGTCTGCCCTGAGTTAGATGCTGTGCCTGTTTTGCAGGGAACTGCTGCTGTGATGAGCGAGCTGCTCTCACTGCCTCTCCCATTGCGCTCCGGGAGAAAAAGAAAAGTGTCCTGATTTGTATAACATTTCAAAATCCAATAGTGGGAAAACACACTATCTTGTGTAATATTTGTCATCGTTGAAGAGAGGAGGTTCTCAACTTGCTGTAGGTCTACCTTTGAGCTATATAGCACCTATTTTACAACCAATCAATTTGATATGGCTTTGAGATACGGAGCATGCAAAATGCACGTTGGCCATTGCAAGTGAATGGGCCTCATTGGGTAGTATGCTACGACTGCAAAGTTTATTTTTAGGACATTACATTTACTGTTAGATTAATACATAGCTTATACCAGTGGGTATTACATTTAGCATGCAATCTAGCTAGTGTGTTTTGAGTTTCTGCTTACTCAGGTGGTGAATTATGGTTTTTAGAGTGAAGTACATCGGAAAAAGCAAAAGAAAACTGCAAGACTGAAGAGGAGAAAAAACAAGCAACAAACAAAGAAGATAGGCTTTTGAAAAATAACTATTTTTCATAAAATTGTAGTTATCTTAGCTAGCTGAATTGTTTACCAGTTGCTAAGCAGTTGCTAGGGACTCTTTTGGAAGAAGCTAGCTAGCTAACGAAGAACAACAAAGAATATCTAGTTAACAGAAGAAAAGAAAGAGAAAATCAGGACAGAAGAAAAAGGATATCAAAGTGAAACAGTTCTCTAAAGACACAAGAGACAATAATACAAGAAACAACACTTCTGTAGCTTGTCAACTATGTGTCTGTCTATCCCTGTTCTCTCCCCTCTGCACAGGCCATACAAACGCTTCACACCGCGTGGCCGCTGCCACTCTAACCTGGTGGTCCCAGCACGCACGACCCACGTGGAGTTCCAGGTCTCCGGCAGCCTCTGGAACTGCCGGTCTGCAGCCAACAAGGCTGAGTTCATCTCAGCCTATGCTACCCTCCAGTCCCTAGACTTCCTGGCGCTGACGGAAACATGGATTACCACAGATAACACTGCTACTCCTACTGCTCTCTCTTCGTCTGCCCACGTGTTCTCGCATACCCCTAGAGCATCGAGCCAGCGGGGTGGTGGCACTGGAATCCTCATCTCTCCCAAGTGGACATTCTCTCTTTCTCCCCTGACCCATCTGTCTATCTCCTCATTTGAATTCCATGCTGTCACAGTTACCAGCCCTTTCAAGCTTAACATCCTTATCATTTATCGCCCTCCAGGTTCCCTTGGAGAGTTCATCAATGAGCTTGACGCCTTGATAAGTTCCTTTCCTGAAGATGGCTCACCTCTCACAGTTCTGGGTGACTTTAACCTCCCCACGTCTACCTTTGACTCATTCCTCTCTGCCTCCTTCTTTCCACTCCTCTCCTCTTTTGACCTCACCCTCTCATCTTCCCCCCCTACTCACAAGGCAGGCAATACGCTTGACCTCATCTTTACTAGATGCTGTTCTTCCACTAATCTCATTGCAACTCCCCTCCAAATCTCCGACCACTACCTTGTATCCTTTTCCCTCTTGCTCTCATCCAACACTTCTCACTCTGCCCCTACTCGGATGGTATTGCGCCGTCCCAACCTTCGCTCTCTCTCTCCCGCTACTCTCTCCTCTTCCATCCTATCATCTCTTCCCTCTGCTCAAACCTTCTCCAACCTATCTCCTGATTCTGCCTCCTCAACCCTCCTCTCCTCCCTTTCTGCATCCTTTGATTTTCTCTGTCCCCTATCCTCCAGGCCGGCTCGGTCCTCCCCTCCTGCTCCGTGGCTCGACGACTCACTACGAGCTCACAGAACAAGGCTCCGGGCAGCCGAGCGGAAATGGAGGAAAACTCGCCTCCCTGCGGACCTGGCATCCTTTCACTCACTCCTCTCTACATTCTCCTCTTCTGTCTCTGCTGCTAAAGCCACTTTCTACCACTCTAAATTCCAAGCATCTGCCTCTAACCCTAGGAAGCTCTGGATTGCGTCCTACCTGACAGGTCGCTCCTACCAGGTGGCGTGGCGAGAATCTGTCTCCGCACCATGCGCTCTCACCACTGGTGTCCCCCAGGGCTCTGTTCTAGGCCCTCTCCTATTCTCGCTATACACCAAGTCACTTGGCTCTGTCATATCCTCACATGGTCTCTCCTATCATTGCTATGCAGACGACACACAATTAATCTTCTCCTTTCCCCCTTCTGATAACCAGGCGGCGAATCGCATCTCTGCATGTCTGTCAGACATATCAGTGTGGATGACGGATCACCACCTCAAGCTGAACCTCGGCAAGACGGAGCAGCTCTTCCTCCCGGGGAAGGACTGCCCGTTCCATGATCTCGCCATCACGGTTGACAACTCCCTTGTGTCCTCCTCCCAGAGTGCTAAGAACCTTGGCGTGATCCTGGACAACACCCTGTCGTTCTCCACTAACATCAAGGCGGTGACCCGATCCTGTAGGTTCATGCTCTACAACATTCGCAGAGTACGACCCTGCCTCACACAGGAAGCGGCGCAGGTCCTAATCCAGGCACTTGTCATCTCCCGTCTGGATTACTGCAACTCGCTGTTGGCTGGGCTCCCTGCCTGTGCCATTAAACCCCTACAACTCATCCAGAACGCCGCAGCCCGTCTGGTGTTCAACCTTCCCAAGTTCTCTCACGTCACCCCGCTCCTCCGCTCTCTCCACTGGCTTCCAGTTGAAGCTCGCATCCGCTACAAGACCATGGTGATTGCCTACGGAGCTGTGAAGGGAACGGCACCTCCATACCTTCAGGCTCTGATCAGGCCCTACACCCAAACAAGGGCACTGCGTTCATCCACCTCTGGCCTGCTGGCCCCCCTACCTCTGAGGAAGCACAGTTCCCGCTCAGCCCAGTCAAAACTGTTCGCTGCTCTGGCACCCCAATGGTGGAACAAGCTCCCTCACGACGCCAGGACAGCGGAGTCAATCACCACCTTCCGGAGACACCTGAAACCCCACCTCTTTAAGGAATACCTAGGATAGGATAAAGTAATCCTTCTAAACCCCCCCCCCCTTAAAAGATTTAGATGCACTATTGTAAAGTGGTTGTTCCACTGGATATCATAAGGTGAATGCACCAATTTGTAAGTAGCTCTGGATAAGAGCGTCTGCTAAATGACTTAAATGTAATGTAAATGTAATGTAATGAATTAGCCCCAAATAAATTAGCATATGATAAAAATCTAGTCAAATTAATCTTGATTGAACCAAAAAAGTCTGTAGTCCTATTTTCATCAGTAAAATATAACAAAAGCCTAATTGCCAACCCAAAATTCATGACAATCACTGGATTAGGTTGCACATCAAAATATTTCAAGTCATGCATTCTTGCTTGAACTTGTTAGATTAAACTTATTTATTGAATACCATCTCTGTAGTCTATTACACTTTTTACAGCACTCTGAATGACATTATAAATGATTAGGCCTACTAATTCTTTCTATTCCCTGACGCCGTGAAAAAACTGAAAAGTTTAGTGGCACCAAGGGAATATGTTAGTCTGGAGCCCCAACAGTCCCCCCCCCCTTTCCTTTGACTCCTGCTTGTTCTCGTGTTGGACTGGACAAATGCTAAGATTGTTTAAAGGTTTCAACGCCGACATTTAACCTCTTTAGGTATCAGCTCTGACAAGCCTGGCTGCCAGGCAAGGGATGTCGACTCACGTCTTAGGCACTGCCATGAGAGGTGACACTTTTGTTTCAACAGCTAAGAAGGGAAGTTTCAGCATTGTGACCAAAATGAAGATTTACAGAAGTTAATGCATGAATAAAGTACCTTGTAGAGCAGTTTTCATCA
>NC_138304.1:8180000-8185000 GCF_965601325.2 Salmo salar
GACCCA
This sequence comes from Salmo salar, assembly GCF_965601325.2. Taxonomy (NCBI): domain Eukaryota; kingdom Metazoa; phylum Chordata; class Actinopteri; order Salmoniformes; family Salmonidae; genus Salmo; species Salmo salar. The sequence goes on from NC_138304.1 coordinate 8,180,007, forward strand.
AAGTATAACAAAACAACCATGTTTTTCCATATGTCTAAGGGCTCCTATATATTAAATGGATGTTTGTATGTTTTTTTTACTGCAAAAGTTGTTACATTTATAGATATTGTGACACACCCTCGTAACTCAAACAGCACAGAATAATACCTGGCTGGAGGGGGAGTGGGTCACATAAGCTCATGTTACCTAAGATCGCAAGCTCTGATATGTCAATTGTTTTAGTACAAGTAGTCAATTGGCTGCTCTACATACAGAAATAAACAACATTAGGATATCTTAAAGCATTTTGGAAATATAAACCTGTAAACACACAGATACAATAAGCAGAAATTTAAACTATGAATATTTATGGTGAATGTTAACTTCTCTTTTTGGTAGCTGTTCAATTGAACACTTTCCAAGTCCATTTTTCTGTCATTCAGTGCTGTATGCATACAGTTACACCTTTTAAAAATATTTTGTGGCCATTGTAATTGGCTTTAAGGTAAATAAGTGGGCTCAGACATCGAAATTCAATTTTGGGGTCCAGGTTTTATTAAAGGATTTTGTGTATTTAGCCCCTAATTACAGGGGCAATCACAGATCTTTATATTTTTTCCCAAATCCAATATGGTGTCCAAAATCAAATATTGCTGTCATAATAACATTTTATGGAGGTTAAATCACCTGTAAAGTTGAATTTTGTAAATTCATGCCTACAAAGACTGTTGGTAGGAATCCATTTTATTCTAAATCCAATATGGCCAACATGATTTACACTCAAACACCTTAGCCCTTGTTCATTTTGTAGTGTGTTATGCTGTATTTAAAATGGTTTCATACGGCTCTTGGTATACCTAGGACTATGATTGGCACTGCTATGCCTGTTGTTTGAATAGCCAAAGCCTTTTGGTCCCCTAAAAGGAGGGGACTATGTACAAAAAGTGCTGTAACTTCGAAACAGTTTACCCGATATGGATGAAATTCCCTAAAACGTAACCTCATAATTTCAAATCCAAAGTGCTGGAGTACAGAGCCAAAACAACAACAAATGTGTCACTGTCCCAATACTGCTGAAACTTTGATGACGGACTGAGGCATGCCCAGCAGGAGATTGACAGAACCTGTGAGGGTGACCTCAGGTAAATTTTCCCACGGGGGAGCAGTACGGGCAACAACAACAAAAAATGTATGAAATGTATGCATTCACTACTGTAAGTTGCTCTTGATAAGAGTCTCTGCTAAATGTTTAAAATGTAAATGTATTTGAGGTTAGTTAGTGTAGCTAGGTCATAGACTATTACTAAGAAGAGTTGGTTCTGAGGGACATTGCACAGCACCTCACACATACATTTGAAGATGATCCCTGGGCTTTGATGGACAGATGCAGATGAGCTGGAGCTGGTCAAGCATGGTGCACAAAGACCACTATCTCACAGTCAATCCCCAGCCTCCATAAACAATCACATACAGCAAGTTTTACCATCCTAAGGTGCCTGTTTGCCATAAATGGCATATGTCCTTATAGGGATGTTGGATTTCTGCAGTTTCCCAGACCAATGCATGATTCACCCCAGCATGGAAGCTCATTCTTCACATGCGAGTCCAGTTCAGGTATCACATGGGCTGGGCAATCATGGTTGGTAGTAAAATAGGTACATACCGTAGAACTTCAATTAATAGCCCATGCGTTTATTTACTTGAATAACTGAACACGACAGGCGCTCATTAGAAATAGGCTTCTATTTGAGCCAGGCATCTGTTTTCTTAATGCACACAGCTTTTGCTCAAATGCATAGTTAATTGTTTAATTGCAGCATTCACTTCCAACATTTTAATAAATTCCTTCATTTCCTGCACTAATGGGTTATCATTTACACACAGTGTCACGTTTCTTTTGTCTTAGTATGCTTCTGTTTTATTCACAGAAAACAACTGTTCTTTCACAAAATAATTATTATCCTCTTTGACTGTCCATTTTTGTCAGTTCCTACTTTCGCCAGTAGATGGTGATTCATAGGGGTGTGTACTCCTGAAGTTGTTGAATGTTTCTTTGCTTGCCAGTTAGCTAGCAGTTCTCAGCTGTTAGCAGGCAATGGCTAGCAGTTTCTTGCTGGCAATATAAAAACAGATTGCCATAATTGTTTTGTATCATTTCTGAATGATTTAATGTAACAAATCAAACATTAAACCTTGTAAACACTTCACTGTAATTCATGGTAACCTCAAACAATTTAGTTTAGACCCGCCGTTTATTTGAACCAACTGTTTATTTGCTCAACTGTGTGTCATTGCCTGGCTATTAAAAGGGGCAGGTGGCTATTTAAGACTCTGCGTTTAATTGAAGTTTTACAACGTTATGAGGACAATGCACACCAGCAATTTCCAGACGGTGTTTTTGCTGTTGAATGTCAGTCCAGTTCCATGGTGTGTCTGTCTCTTTTGTAACTGCCTGAGGGGAGGACTGAGGTGGAGAGGGCATCCCGAGGACAGTTCTGGGAGATGCAGGATGGCATTGACATTGGAGAGATGCAATTCCTATGACATGTGAAGGCTCAATAAGTTGATGGCATTTCTTGTCAGGTTGTGTTGGTTTATTGTAGTGAACAACTGCCTTTATGCGCTTGTCATATGTGGATGCATCCTCCCCATACGCCATGACTCTCACCAAGTCAACATATACGGTAACGCCAAGGCAGACTTCTCTAGAAGAAGCAATGGTCCACCTCAACTCAAAAATAAGAATGCACCGGAACATGCAAATGTTCTTCACAAATGCAGTGAGCCAGCAGAAGGTCATTTTGGATTCTGGTAGATGTATTGGACTAGCAATATATCAAAGCTCACTTCTAAATGAAGTGAGCTTGAGACTTAAAGCCCAATCCTGGAGGAGCAAGTTATACCACAGTGGGGGAAAGTTGTAGAGCTAGGGAGAGGGTGTCGGAGTCCAGGATTGGATTCACTTTCCTTTCGTTGGAGAAAATGTGTTGTCTATTGAACAGCTACCAAAATGTTAAGTTTAGATTCATCATAAATATTAATAGTTGATATTTACACCTATTGTATCTGTGTGTTTACAGGTCTATATTCACAAAATCCTTTAAGAATCCTAATGCTGTTTGTGTATGAAGGGCAGACAACTGATTACTTGTATTCAAACATTTTACAATATCAGAGCTTGCATTTTGAGCTGTACATTTTGAGTTAAGGCGGTGTGTCACAAGATCTATCAATTTAACCAGTTTTGTAGTAAAATATTTTTATAAAACCATCCATTACATATATGGGTGACTTTAGCAATATGGAAAAACAAGGTTGTGCTTTGTTACCCCTTCCCGAGGTATAACTTAAAAACTAAAGCCCTTTTTGAGGATTGGCCACTAGCCTACAAGGTGGTGGTTCAAACACTCATGTGTGAGAGAGCCTGTGTGTGTGTGTGTGTGTGTGTGTGTGTGTGTGTGTGTGTGTGTGTGTGTGTGTGTGTGTGTGTGTGTGTGTGTGTGTGTGTGTGTGTGTGTGTGTGTGTGTGTGTGTGTGTGTGTGTGTGTGTGTGTGTGTGTGAGAGAGCCTGTGTCTGTGTGTGAGCCTGTGTGTGTGTGTGTGAGCCTGTGTGTGTGTGTGAGCCTGTGTGTGAGCCTGTGTGTGTGAGCCTGTGTGTGAGCCTGTGTGTGAGCCTGTGTGTGTGTGTGTGAGCCTGTGTGTGTGTGTGTGAGCCTGTGTGAGCCTGTGTGTGTGAGCCTGTGTGAGAGCCTGTGTGTCTGTGTGAGAGCCTGTGTGTGTCTGTGTGAGAGCCTGTGTGTGTGTGTGTGAGCCTGTGAGTGTGCGCGTGTGAGCCTGTGAGTGTGCGCGTGTGAGCCTGTGAGTGTGCGCGTGAGCCTGTGCGCGCGTGAGCCTGTGCGCGCGTGAGCTTGTGCGCGCGTGAGCCTGTGAGCCTGTGTGCGTGTGAGCCTGTGCGCGTGTGAGCCTGTGCGCGTGTGAGCCTGTGCGCGTGTGAGCCTGTGCGCGTGTGAGCCTGTGCGCGTGTGTGTGTGTGTGAGCCTGTGTGTGTGTGTGTGAGCCTGTGTGTGTGTGTGTGAGCCTGTGTGTGTGTGTGTGAGCCTGTGTGTGTGTGTGAGCCTGTGTGTGTGTGTGTGAGCCTGTGTGTGAGCCTGTGTGTGTGTGTGTGAGCCTGTGTGTGTGAGCCTGTGTGAGAGCCTGTGTGTCTGTGTGAGAGCCTGTGTGTGTCTGTGTGAGAGCCTGTGTGTGTGTGTGTGAGCCTGTGAGTGTGCGCGTGTGAGCCTGTGCGCGCGTGAGCCTGTGCGCGCGTGAGCCTGTGCGCGCGTGAGCCTGTGCGTGTGTGAGCCTGTGTGTGTGTGAGCCTGTGTGTGTGTGTGTGTGAGCCTGTGTGTGTGTGTGTGTGAGCCTGTGTGTGTGTGAGCCTGTGTGTGTGTGTGTGTGAGCCTGTGTGTGTGTGAGCCTGTGTGTGTGTGAGCCTGTGTGTGTGTGTGTGTGAGCCTGTGTGTGTGTGTGTGAGCCTGTGTGTGTGTGAGCCTGTGTGTGTGTGTGTGTGTGTGTGTGAGCCTGTGTGTGTGTGTGTGTGTGTGTGTGTGAGCCTGTGTGTGTGTGTGAGCCTGTGTGCGTGTGTGTGTGTGTGTGAGCCTGTGTGTGTGTGTGTGTGTGTGTGAGCCTGTGTGTGTGTGTGTGAGCCTGTGTGTGTGTGTGAGCCTGTGTGTGTGTGTGAGCCTGTGTGTGTGAGCCTGTGTGTGTGAGCCTGTGTGTGTGAGCCTGTGTGTGTGTGCGTGTGTGTGTGGGTGTGTGTGTGTGAGCCTGTGTGTGTGTGTGTGCCTGTGTGTGTGTGTGCTTGTGTGTGTGTGTGTGCCTGTGTGTGTGTGTGTGTGTGTGAGCCTGTGTGTGAGCCTGTGTGTGAGCCTGTGTGTGTGTGTGTGTGTGTGTGTGTGTGTGTGTGAGCCTGTGTGTGTGTGTGTGTGTGAGCCTGTGTGTGTGTGTGAGCCTGTGTGTGAGCCTGTGTGTGTGTG